>NC_134773.1:5480193-5632091 GCF_050436995.1 Anticarsia gemmatalis | reverse complement strand
GAACCGGACGTCATTGGGGCCAATGCCCAAGTCGGCCAGGTTGATCTTGGCCTTTGCGTCCCCAATGACGTCCTTGTAAGAGGCGCCGTTCTTCACCGCCTCCGGCTGCAGTGTTATGACCACTGCAGCCGACTTAGGAGTCCGGAGCTTCGCCGCCTTCTTCTTGGACGCCTTCTTTTTTAGGTTTTTGGGCGCCTTTTCCTTGGGCGCCTTTGCCGCCTTTCCATTCTTCCCGACGAGCTGCCACTCGTTGGCAGTCGCCGGGATTGCGGGAGCCTCTTTGGCGGGCATGGCCGCCACTGCGCTGTATGACGGCTTGCCCTTTTTGCCCCCCTTTCCTTTTCTGGTCGAGGGAGCCGGTGGATTTGGCGCGGTGGCGGGCTCTGTTGCCGGCGCTGGTGGCGCTGGTGGCGCTGTCGCCTTGCCCTTTCTGGTGGCGGGGGTTGGTGCCGCCGTCGTCGTCGCTCTAGCGGCGGGCACAGGAGGTGCCCCTGCCACTTTCTTATCCGCCGCCAGGGGCGGACGGATGCGGGGCTCCGGCGGAAGCCGGGCCTCTATGGCCCCAAAACGGGCGTCCACCATGAGGCGGAGGTCGGCGATGGCGCGTTCAACAGAGGGAGGCGCCTGCCCAGTAGTTACGGGCTGGACGCCGTTGGTGGTGTTGCTAATGTTTTCCACCACGGATTTTAGCGCCGCCATCTCTTTATTCAGGTGGTCGACCTCCGCCTTTAGCCTGCTGTTCTGCGCCTGAAGCGCCAGATTTTCGCTTGTCGCGGACCGCCGACTTAACTCGGACACCGCCAACCTGATGTTCCGGGCGGCATCCTTCAGGGACTTGATAAAGGTCCCTTTCAGGTTTCCGGACTTGTCGGCGACCTCGACTACTGCCTCTAAGTTGTCTTGAATTGAGTCTGCCAATTGCTTGGCAGACTGGTCCTCCGGATCGGACCCTTGTGTCTTTTTGGACGGCGCCTTCTTCTTTTTTCGCGCCCCGTCCGACTCCTCGGACTCGGGGCGTGGTCGACGCTTCCGCCAAAGGCGGCCACTCTCCGACGGATGATTCACATCGGATTGAATGCTCATATCGGAGCCAGTGTCGGAATCGACACTGGACTCCTGAGCGATTCGAGATCTTACGCTGGGGCTCGCAATGTGGATGGGGAGCCGCTCCAGCACAACGACGGGGGACAAGGGCCTAGAACCCCCTCCTCCAACCGACGAGGGGCGCGCAATACTAGGCGTGCGCCGCCCCTCAACTGCAGCGCAATCTGCACTGCCGGGCTTTTTGCCCCCAATCTCCTCTATCTTGGGATCAGAACCGGACCTGAGGAATCTTCCCCGTCCATCCCTTTTCTGCTGTAGGCCTTCCCTACCCGCTCCATTGGTGCTACCCGTACTGTGAGCTACCGGAGTAGCTCTGACACCAGTGCCAATCGGTGTTGGCGATCTCCTCCCTCCTGCCTCTCCAGACCCAGGACCTCCCGAGGCGCAGGACGGCCCATCGACAACCGAACTTTCCAGCCGGCTGTCGGAACGCATTTGTTGCCCCTCCCCAGAGTACGAGGGGGCTCTGCCCGCCGGAACGGCGGGGTCGGATTCTCCGGCAGCGGCGCTGCCGGTACCGACCTGGGGTACCACAGTATTACAAGATGCGATCTCCATGTTGTTTCCTTTTTTTTAATTAGGGTTGGTCCCTACAAAACCTTAAAACTAAAACTTAACCTAACACCCGCTAGCGACCGAACCCCTGCCGGCCACGCACCGCCTCGGCACGGGCAACCTTACGGTTAGGGTTATTTTTTATAGAGGTTTTCTTCCTCGCGACCACTGTCTCCCCGACCTCCGACAGCGACCCCCGATCCTGACCCAAGAATTGGGCCAGGCTTGCGGTTTGGGTCCGCCGAGAACGGTACTCAGCGGACACCCCCACCCCGGGCAGGACATGAAAATCCGCCCCCCCATGGTTTTTTATAGAGGTTTTCCTTCCTCTCTCGCGCAGTGGCGCTCGCGCACCACCACACGGTGTGAAGGGACCTGGTTCTGAGCCTGAAGGCCTCAGAACGAAACGGTCCCTTCGGGTCTGTCTTGGCTTCGCTAATGCTACTGAGCCCCCTCACCACGACAAGGTGCAGACCCACGAGGGGGAGGGGGAACCTAACCTAACCTAACCTTTTTTTTTTTTTTTTTTTTTTTTTTTTTTTTTTTTTTTTTGCGTCAGGAAAATGCATTACTGCATGTCCCGCCCCAGGGAGGAAAGCGGGGGTCTGTCGGGCTCTCCCGCCGGCAAGGCGTTCCGGCTAGCATGGGCATACCGACTAAAAACCTGACGGTGTTCCTTCTACAGTCACCATAACGTGGCCAGGACGCGGTACCTCCAATCGGATACTCCGCGTCCCAGCCGGTGACGGCCCGCTTTGGATGCGGGCCCTACTTCGAGCGGGGGCGGACTTGAGGATTGTCCCCCCCTAGCTCTCCACTTCACGGGGGTGCGCCAGGAACACACAGCGCACTCCCCACCTCTCGGACCTGTTCCCTGTCCAGGCGACGGAGCGTTCCGCCTCCGCCGCCCACAGGTCCGCGTCACGGGGGCCGGAGATCATCCCGGCGCCTACGACGCCCAGTGCGTCTTGCGCGGGAAGGGAGGGGAGCGTTGATTTCTCGCTCCCGTTCCGCCGCCTCTTTGAGGGAAATGACCTCTTCACAAAATGAGGCGACGGCCGACCACGCTGCCTCGCTCCCGACCATGGACAGAACCACAGCCGAGAGCGAGAGGTCGCTCCCGACCACCCCGGTCAATTGACGGCGCTGCGACGACCACGCCTGGCAGTGTGCCAGCGTATGCAGCGCCGTATCGGGGCAGTCACCACAATGATGGCACCTGGGCGTCTGCTCGCGGCCTATGCGACACAGGTACTTGCCGAAACAACCATGTCCGGTCAAGACCTGCGTCAGCCGATATGTGAGCGCGCCGTGCCCTCTCTCCAGCCACTCCGTGACCGCCGGCCGCACAGCCTCGATAGTGACGAGGCCGGCGCTGGGGTCTTCCAATCGTCGCTTCCACGCCGCCAGGACATCTTGGCGGAGCTCTGCTCTCCGCGCCTCGATTTCCTGAGGCGCTGGCAGTGAGCCTCCGCCTCGGGCCTCCTCGCGCCATGTATAGAGTGACGCGAGGGCCCCCGCGTCCAAGTCCCACGGCGGCGTTCCGGCCAGTAGGCACGCCACTTCAAAGGAGATCGTGCGGTAGCCTCTCACGGCCCTGACGGCCATCACGCGCTGCGGACGTCGCAGCGCGGCGATGTTCTTGGCCGACAGGGCATTGGCCCAAATGGGTGAGCCATATAGGGCCATTGACCGCACGATCCCGGCGTACAGCCGTCGGCAGGTGTTGTTTGGCCCCCCGAGGTTTGGCAGCAGGCGAGATAGTGCGCCCGCCGCACCTACGAGTTTGGGGGCCAGCCGACTGAAATGGGCTGTGAAGTCCCATCGGCCGTCGAGAGTTAAGCCAAGATACTTCATCGACGTAGCAATGCCGATGTGGACTCCGCCTACTATTATGCTGGATCCGGGTGGCGGGCGGCGTCGGGGCCCATGGAAAAATAGGGCCTCCGACTTTTCAAGTGCCACCTCCAGACCCAGCCGCCGGATGCGAGCGACGACTTGTGCGACCCCAGCTGTGGCCAGCACCTCCGCGTCGCGGTGCGTCTTCCCCCGGGCTGTTACCAACGTGTCGTCGGCATAGCAGAATATGCCGACGCCCGGCGGGAGCGCACCGCGCAGAACGAAATTATAGCCCACGTTCCACAGGAGAGGGCCTAGAACCGACCCCTGTGGAACCCCACACGTGACTATTTTTCGCGACCAACTGTTCTGACCCGGGTAGACGATCGATCTGCCTTCTAGGTAAGCCCCGACAATGCGGCGGAGGTAGAGTGGCACTCTGTGATACTCCAGTGCCACCCGTATGCTGCTCCAGGGGAGGGTGTTGAAGGCGTTGGCGATGTCGAGTGACACCGCCAAGACGACCTCTCCCTGGGCTACTGCGTCCTCCGCCAGGGCCCTGACGCGTGCAATTGCGTCGATCGTGGAGCGCCCTTTGCGGAACCCAAATTGTTGGTCCGCTAGGTCCGGCCCAACACAACTTAGGTGTGCGACGAGGCGGTCTGCAAGGATGCGCTCAAAGAGCTTGCCCACCTCGTCCAGCAACACTATGGGCCGGTACGCGGACGGCGAGTCCGCGGGGCGCCCCTCCTTCTTCAGCAGGACGAGCTTCCCGGTCTTCCACGGTGCCGGGAACTCGCCCCTCTCTATGCACGCGTTGTAGAGCCCCAGTAGTCGGGGCTCGAGGGCCTCTCGAGCCAGGACCCACGCTCGGCCTGGAATGCCGTCGGGCCCTGGGGCGGTGTTTTTTGCCGCGAGGCGTTGCACCGCCACCCTCAGGTCTACCCGGGTCACCGGGGGAATTTCCTCCTCCTCCTCTTCCGTCGTCGTCGTCGGCGTCTCGCCCGGCGGAGCCATGGGCGGCGGGATGTGTGCCGCCCTGAGAGGAAACAGAGCGGACACCACGTTCTCGACCGCCTGGGGCTGGAGACTTTGCGTAAGTGGGGGGGCCCAGGGGCGAAGTTTGCCCCTGACCCAGCGATACGGGCGCCCCCATGGATCGGTATCCAGTGTCTCCAGAAGAGTTCCCCAGGCGGCGGTTTTGGCCCTGCTGATTTCCGTGGACAGGGCCTTCTTCGCCGCTCTGTACCCCTCGTACAGCTCCGCCTCTTGTGACTCCGCGTCTGGGGGTCGGCGACGCCTCCTGCGGAGGCGCTGGTAGCGGCGGCGTGCCGCAGTACAATTCTTGCGCAACTGCGCGATTTCCGCCGACCACCAATATACCCTCCGCCGTCCGGGACAGAACCGGACGCGGGGCATCGCTATATCGCAGACGCGGGTCATGTCTGCCCGGAGCCTGTCTGCTTCCGCCTCCACGTCGACGGGCCGATCTTCTGACGCCTGCGAAATCCAGGCGTCAACGATGGAGGCTTCGACGAGCGCCTCCTTGTCGAGGCGTTTCAGGGACCAGCGCGGTCCGACTTCGACCGGGGCATCCTGGTTAGGCAAGGCCCTCGAGGTAACCGGGGAGATGCTGAACCTAATGTAGCGATGGTCAGATAAGGTCTCAACCCCCTCGAGGACTCTCCAGGACTGGACACGGGGCGCAAGTGCGGGGGTGGCAAAAGTAAGGTCCACTATGGACCCACCCCGCTGGCGCACGCACGTGTCCACGGCACCCCGGTTCAAGACAACGAGGCCCGTGGCCGCCAACCAATCTTCGACTTCCTCGCCCCGCGCGTCCGTAGAGGGGGAACCCCAAGCCGTGGATTTGGCATTGAAGTCCCCCAGGACCAAGGCGGGGCGAGACCTATCACGGCCGACCACGGTGCCGATCCGCGCGAGAAACGCCTCGAATTCGGCCAGGCTCCGGTTTGGCGAGAAGTAGACGCCGACGACGACTATGTCTCCCCATGTGACCGCCACATAACCATGGCCCCTCGCTGTGGGTACGAGGGGCGGAACTCCGACGGCGGCCGGGGAGACTACGGCTACTGAGCCGTCTAGATCACCCGCCCAGTCATCCCTGGGCGGTACAAAATACGGCTCTGCCGCTACTGCCAACTTTATTGACCACTGTGCCAGGCTTTGGGAGAGAAGATCCTGGGCCCTGGCACAGTGGTTCAAGTTTGTTTGGAGGAGATGGAGAGCCATTAATGTTGGGTCTCCATCTCCACCACGTCTGCCGGCACTTCGGCGGCATTGGAGGCCGCGGGCCGGTCTGATGCCTGCGAAGCGGCCTTGGCCTTCTTCGCAGACTTCTTCTTCTTCTTTTTCTTATCTTTATTGGGGTTTTCCCCCAAACTCTTCTTCTTCGTAACCTTTGGTGGGGCGCAGGCTTTGCTCCCCACCACGTGCGCCGCCGGCTTGCCTGCCGCGGCGCAGACGGCACAGTTCGGTGCTTCCGAGCACGACCGGGCAATGTGGCCCGGCTTGCCGCACCGGAAGCACGTGCCGCTTCGGTCGACTGTGGAGGTGCACCGCGCACAGACATGGCCTCCCTCGAGGCACCGATAACAGCGACGCTCGCGCGGTGGGAGAAGCTCCACCCGCGCCGACACCCAACCGATCAATAGGCGGCGGCCATCTACGATCTTCTTGGCCGCCGCGACTGGGCAGCAGGCCCAAATAGATCCGCCGCCGTGAGGGCCGAGGCGGATCTGCCCCAGCCGGACGGAGTCCGTTGGGCACTCGCCGGCCCTAGAGAGGGCGGCTCTTACTTCCTCCGGAGAGGCAGAGTCGTCCAGGCCCGTTATCCGTAGTTCGGCGGTTTTGGTGGGCCTGGACACGCGGACGATGTCCTCCCCGAGGACCTCGCGCAATTTTAGGGCGAAGGCGTCCGCCTTCTCCGCTCCGGACGTTCCTGGGAGCTCAAACATGCGAGCCCCCGTGGCAGCGACCTTAAAACGGACGTCATTGGGGCCTATGCCTAGGTCGGCCAGGTTGATTTTGGACTTTGCGTCCCCAATGACGTCTTTGTACGTCGCGCCGTTCTTCGCTGCCTCCGGCTGCAGTGTTATGACGACTGCAGCCGATTTTGGAGTCCGGAGCTTCGCCGCCTTCTTTTTGGACGCCTTCTTCTTGGCGTTCTTGGGCGCCTTTTCCTTGGGCGCCTTTGCCGCCTTTCCATTCTTCCCGACGAGCTGCCACTCGTTGGCAGTCGCCGGGATTGCGGGAGCCTCTTTAGCGGGCATGGCCGCCACCGCGCTGTATGACGGCTTGGCCTTTTTGCCCCGCTTTCCTGCTTTTGTCAATGGAGCCGGTGGATTTGGCGCGGTGGCGGGTTTTGTTGCCGGCGCTGATGGTGGCTCTGCTGCCCTGTCTTTCCTAGCGGCGGGAGTTGGAGCCGCCGTCTTCGTCGCTCTGGCGGCGGGCACAGGAGGTGCCCCTGCCGCTTTCTTGTCCGCCGCTAGGGGCGGACGGATGCGGGGCTCCGGCGGCAGCCGGGCCTCTATGGCCCCAAAGCGGGCGTCCACCATGAGGCGGAGGTCGGCGATGGCGCGTTCAACAGAAGGAGGCGCCTGCCCAAAAGTTACTGGCTGGACGCCGTTGGTGGTGTTGCTGATGTTCTCCACCACGGATTTTAGCGCCGCCATCTCTTTATTGAGGTGGTCAACCTCCGCCTTAAGCCGGCTGTTTTGCGCCTGTAGCGCCAGGTTTTCATTTGTCGCGGACCGCCGACTTAACTCGGACACCGCCAACCTAATGTTCCGGGCGGCGTCCTTTAGGGACTTGATGAAAGTCCCTTTGAGGTTCCCGGACTTGTCGGCGACCGCGACTACTGCCTCCAAATTGTCTTGGATACTGTCTGCCAATTGCTTGGCAGACTTCTCCTCCGGATCGGAATCAGGCGCCTTTTTCGCGGGCGCCTTCTTCTTTTTCCGCGCCCCATCCGACTCTTCGGACTCAGGGCGCGGTCTTCGTTTGCGCCAGAGGCGACCGATCTCCGTCGGTTGGTTGGCATCCGAAAGGATGCTCATGTCGGAGCCCGTGTCAGAGTCGACACTGGACTCCTGAGCAATGCGGGACCTCGTCCTGCCGCTGGGGCTCCCAAGATGAATGGGGAGCCGCTCCAGCACTACAATGGGGGACAGGGGCCTAGAACCCCCTCCTCCTCCGATCACCGACGAGGGGCGCACAAAACTGGGCGTGCGCCGCCCCTCCTCCACTGCGCAGTCTGAGCTGCCGGGCTCTTTGCCCCCAATCTCGACCTTTTTGGACGGAAGGAATCTTCCCTTACCGTCCCTATTCGGCAGGCACTCCCTGCTTGGTTTGCTGGTGCTAACAGTACTGTGAGCCACCGAAGTGGCTCCGACACCCGTTTCAGGTGGACCTGATGAAAAAAGGTCACCTTCTCCTTCTGCCTCTCCAGACCCAGGACCTCCCGAGGCGCAGGACGGCCCATCGACAACCGAACTTTCCAGCCGGCTGTCGGAACGCATTTGTTGCCCCTCCCCAGAGTACGAGGGGGCTCTGCCCGCCGGAACGGCGGGGTCGGATTCTCCGGCAGCGGCGCTGCCGGTACCGACCTGGGGTACTACAATATGACAAGATGCGAACTCCATTATATTTCCTTTTTTTTAATTAGGGTTGGTCCCTACAAAACCTTAAAACTAAACTTAACCTAACACCCGCTAGCGACCGAACCCCTGCCGGCCACGCACCGCCTCGGCACGGGCAACCTTACGGTTAGGGTAATTTTTTATAGAGGTTTTCTTCCTCGCGACCGCTGTCTCCCCGACCTCCGACAGCGACCCCCGATCCTGACCCAAGAATTGAGCCAGGCTTGCGGTTTGGGTCCGCCGAGAACGGTACTCAACGGACACCCCCACCCCGGGCAGGACATGAAAGTCCGCCCCCCCATGGTTTTTTATAGAGGTTTTCCTTCCTCTCTCGTGCAGTGGCGCTCGCGCACCACCACACGGTGTGAAGGGACCTGGTTCTGAGCCTGAAGGCCTCAGAACGAAACGGTCCCTTCGGGTCTGTCTTGGCTTCGCTAATGCTACTGAGCCCCCTCACCACGACAAGGTGCAGACCCACGAGGGGGAACCTAACCTAACCTAACCTAACCTAACCTAACCTAAACTAACCTTTTTTTTTTTTTTTTTTTTAACTCGGTTAATGCATGAAATTGCATCCCCAGCGCCCGGGGGAGCGCTGGGGTATGTGGGGCTCTCCGAACCAGAAGGGCTAGGCCTACCCACTAAACCACCGAGGTGTTGCTTCCTCCTCCGCATAATGTCGAGGCTGCGGGATCGCTTAAAGCACGCAACCACAGCCCCGACGCGGCTGTCCAATCATGGACCCGTCCACAGTGTGGGACGACACCGCAACACACTGGTGCCGTCCCTCCACATGCCCCCTCGTGCAATGGCCAGAAAACTCCCCCGAGTTCGCCGGCCGAAGAGGGCCTTCGGAGGCCGGGACAGACTGCGCGCAGATGCGCAGTATGTCCCGGCCTCCGGTATAATCCGCACCGGCCACCGAGCCCGGAGGTGGCAGACTGCCTTCCCCGAACCAGGCGGCCCAACAACTACTCTACTACTACTACGGCGGGGGGAGGAGGTGCGCGTACCTCCTTCTTCTTACACCCCGCCTCCGCTGGCGGCGCGGGTCGGAGGAAGACGCCTCACGATCCCGCTCCGCGGCCTCCTTCTGCGAAATGACTGACTCGCAGAAGGTGGCCACCGCCCTCCAGGACCCCTCGCTATTCAGCATCGAGCTGATCACGTTAGTTAGCGAGAGGTCCCCCTCCACAAACGCCGACATGGCGTGCCTCTGCGGCGCCCAGGCCGCGCACTCGACCAGTGTGTGGTGCGCCGTATCTGTTGGCGCGCCGCATTCGTGGCAGGCCGGCGTTGGTTCCCGGCCCGCAATCTGGTGCAGGTACTTACCGAAACAACCGTGTCCGGTAAGTACCTGCACCAGCCGGAAGGACAGAACCCCCCACTTCCTACCTAACCATCGGGACAGGTGTGGCTGAATTGCCTCCACCGTGTCCCGGCCAGCGACTGGGGAAAGCAGTTGGTCGCTCCACCTCTCAATCATGTCTATTTGTGCCTCCGATCTGTTCCTCCTCACTTCCTCAAACTCTGGTCTTTCGCCCCGATTTCGGGCCTCTACCTTGCAGGCATACACCCGCGCTAAGACGCCCGCCTGAAGTTCCCAGGGGGGGTCGCCCGCCAAAAGGGTGGCCGCCGTCCATGATATGGTACGGTACCCCCTGATCGCTCTCACCGCTATCACCCTCTGGGGTCTCCTCAATAATACTAAGTTTTTAGCGGTGAGAGCGTCCGCCCACACGGGGGCACCGTACAGCGCCATGCTCCGGACAATTCCGGTGTAGAGGCGCCGGCAGGCCGAGCCCGGGCCCCCCAGGTTTGGTAGCAGCCGGCCTAGAGCGGCCGCTGCGGCAATCAGCTTCGGGGCCATTTGTGTGAAGTGGGCCCCGAAGTTCCACCTTCCGTCCAAGGTGAGGCCCAGATATTTCAGTTGGGCCCTCACCGGCACCTCCACTCCCTGGACGACAATACGCGCGTCCGGGGGAGGTCCCCTCCGCGGTCCGTGAAATAGGAGGGCCTCTGTCTTAGATAAGGAGACCCTCAGACCTAAGAGCGCGAGCCGGTCCACCACCAGTGACACGGCGATTGTGGCCAGTCGCGCCGCCTCCTCGTAAGTCCCCCCCCGGGCTGCTACGAAGGTGTCGTCCGCGTATCCGATGACTTCCGCGCCGGGGGGAACTGGCCCGCGGAGGAGCCAGTCGTATCCGATGTTCCACAGGGTCGGACCCAAAACCGACCCCTGTGGAACACCGCACGTCATTTTCCGCGCATACCGTCGGCCATCTCGGCCCTCCCAGACAATTTCTCTGTCCTGGAGGTACGCCCCCAACAGCTTCCGGAGATAGGGGGGCACCCCATGGTACCGGAGTGCCTCCATGATAGTCTCAAACGGAATGCTGTTGAAGGCATTCGCCACATCCAGCGATACCCCCAGGACTACGTCTCCAGCCGCAACCGCTCCTTTACTCAGCTCTTTAAGGGCTGTTAGGGCGTCTAAAGTGGACCGCCCTGCCCTAAATCCATACTGGGCCTCCGAGAGTTGGGGCCCAACCACATCCAAGTGCTGGACGAGACGAGATGCGATGATCTTCTCCAGTAACTTGCCCGTCTCGTCCAGCAAAACAATCGGCCTATACGCCGAGGGGGAGTCAGGTGGTCGATCTCCCCCTTTCGGGAGCAGGCACAAGCGTCCGACTTTCCACTGTTTCGGGAACTCTCCTCTGCTGATGCATGCGTTGAAGAGTCCCCGAAGCTGCTCTCCCAAGTGTTTGAGGGCGAGTGCCAATACTCTTCCTGGAACGCCGTCAGGCCCCGGAGCCGTTTTCCTGCCACGAAGGCGGTCCAGGGCCAGCTCCATCTCTCCCTCTGAAATTGAGGGGGGAGCCTCTTCTTCTGCGGGCTCCGGAGTAGGAGGAGCCATCACCGGGGGCATGTGTCCCGGCGAATCGGGGAACAGTTCGCCCACCACCCTGCCGAGAAGATCCGGCTGTAGGGTCTCCGTTAACGGGGCGCCGAGATTCCGTAGTTTCTTCCGGGCCGAGCGATAGGGGCGCCCCCACGGATCCCTATCTAGGTCCGCCAGGATCTCCTCAAAGGCGGCCGATTTGGCCTGACTTATGGCCAGCTGTAAGGCTCTCTTGGCAACTCCGTACTGTTCCCACAATTCCGCGAGTTCAGTATCGGCTCCCTCCCGGTCCGGAGCTCGCCGGTTGCGCGTCCGACGTCGGGCGTGTGCTCTTCGGGCTCTGTTGGCCGCTGTCCGTAGCTCGGCTATTTCTGGGGTCCACCAGTAGACGGACTTGCGTGCTGGTCGGCGCCGCGCCCTCGGCATGGACGAATCACACACTTCTGCAAGGATGGTCTGCATTCGGCCGGTCAACTCCTCCGTGTCGGCTCCCTCCTCCGGCCTGGGGGCGAACCATCGGTGAACGATGGCCGCCTCCTCCGCCAGCTCTTTGTCGAGCCGGCCCAAATTCCATTTGGGGAAAGTTCCTACGGGCCGCTGCCCACTCGCCATACCTCCCGAGGGAGGGGAGACCTCGAATCTAATATACAGGTGGTCAGACAGGGTCTCCACCCCCTCCTCCACTCTCCATCCGGCCACCCTGCGCGCGACTGCAGGGGTGGCAAAGGAGAGGTCCACAATGGACCCCCCGTTGTGCCGCACGCAAGTGTTGACTGTCCCCAGGTTGAGCAGGGACAGCCCGGAGAGGAGTCCCCATATTTGGACCGCCTCCCCCCTCCCGTCCGTGACGGGGCAGCCCCACGCCCGGGACTTCGCGTTGAAGTCGCCGAGGACCAAGATGGACCCCGACGACCTGCGGGACACAGCCGCCCTGACAGAGTCCAGGAATGACTCGAACTCTGCCAGGGAGCGGTTGGGGGAGAAGTACACCCCAACAATGGTGTACTCCCCCCAGCTCACCACGACGTAACCTGCCCCCCTTTCGATGACAACAAGAGGGGGGCCAACACCCATCCGGGCCACCACCGCCACTGAACCGTCGAGGTCCCCGGCCCAGTTAGAATGGGGGGGGACGAAATATGGCTCGCAAGCCACCGCCACATGTACCTGCCACTGCGCGAGGGATTGAAGGAGGAGATCCTGTGCCCTCGCACAGTGGTTGAGATTCGCCTGTAGGAAGCTAGCATGTCGACTATAATCCATTATTATTCGGACATGCTAGCCTCCCTGTCTGCCCTTCCTGGTCGAGTCGAGGCGGTGGAAGCTCTCCACGCCCCCACGCCCGACTTTCCTTTTACCGTGGGGGGAGCACAAAGCCTCCCCCCCATTAAATGTCCGGCCGGCTTTCCGGCCGCAGCGCAAACGCTGCACCGCATAGTTGCGGATTTACAGGCCGCAGTTTTATGGCCCTCCTCGCCGCACCGGAAGCACATTTTGCTGCGGTCGACGGGAGAGGGACATGTCGGCCTTGTATGGCCAACGCCCAAACACCTGTAGCAGCGGAGAGGCCGCTGCTCTAGTAGTCGGACCGTTGCAGAGGTCCATCCAATCAATAGTTTGCCCGCCTTCGAAATAGTCTTGGTGGCCGCCACCGGGCACTCGACAATACACGAGCCCATTCCGTCGGGGCCCGCGGTGATTGGGTGGACCTTGACCTGGTCCACCAGACACCCCCCGGCACGAGACACAGCGATGGCCACCTTTTCCACGGTGGCCGTATCCCCTAACCCTAGCACCCGCAGGTCGGCGCATTTGACGGGGACCGCTACCTCGGCAACCCCGTCGAGGGCGGCCTTCAATTTATCGGCCAGGGCATTGGCCTTGTCCTGGCTTTGGGAGCCTGGAATTTCTATAATTCGGGCCCCTGTGGCGGATCGGCGGAAGTGGACGGACTCTATGCCCAGGTCCGCCGGGTTCACCGCCTCCTCTGCCCGCTCCATGAGCTGGGCGTACGTCACTCCCTTGGCGGCAGCCTCCGTGTTGAGGGTGACCAGTACCGCGGCCGTCTTCGGGGCGGTCAGCTTAGGCATGGCCCGCTGCGTCTTTTTAGCCGCCTGGGAGGCCGGTTTCTGTGCCGCCGTTGGCTTTTTCCCCTTCCCCTTTCCTTTCTTTACCACCTCCGTCCAAGTGGTCGCTTCGTTCGACGGACCCGCTACAGGAGTAGTGTCCATCGCCTCCGGAGTCGGAGGAACCGCCGGCAGTTCGGGGACCGGGGGATGACTCACTCCCTTTTTATTCCCCTTTTTGTTCCCCTTCTTCCCTGACTTTTTCGCAGCGGGAGTGGACTCCGCTGCAACAGGAGCCGGGGCAGCCGGGGCAGAGACCGGCACCGGCACCGGCGCCGGGGTGCCAACTGACCCCACCGGGGCCCTGTCCGCCCTTAGGGGTGGACGAATTCTCGTCTCCGGGAGGAGGCGCTCCTCGATGCCTTCGAAGCGGGCATTAATCATCGTCCCTACTGAGGCTATAATTGAGCGCCTGAACTCCTCAAGCAGCTGCCCCATCTCAGGCATGGAACTCGAGATTGCTGGGGCAGGCGGTGGGCAAGTTGCCCTCGTGGCGGTTGTAGCGCTCGCCTGCTCCAGTTCCAGCAGCAGCGATTTGCGCTCAGCCTTCAAGGCCTCGTTCTCCCGGCGGATGCGAGCGAACTCCACCTGGATGCGGCGCACCTCGTCCGACACCGTTCTGTCCGCCAGGGCCTCAACAATGTCAAGTAGACCCGTCGCCGCCACATTGAGGGTCTTTTGATAGCCCCCCTTCAGGTTCTTTGATGTTCGTACAACATCAAAAATGGCCGCTACACTCTCGCTGGCCTGCGCCCTTAGTTGCTCGGCATCTAGCCGATGTGGCGCGTCAAGTGTTGGGCGCTCGAGCCCTTCGTCCGGGTCAAAGATGGGCGCCGGGGGTCTCATTGTGGTACGAGACGAACTCGACCGACTCCTGGTAGAAGGTGCACCCGGAGTGGTCCTTCCGCGCCTAGCCACCGGCTCACGTGGAGCAGTGCGGTCCTCGGTTTCAGTTTCTGAGCCCGAGACTTCAGACCCGAGCACCGAGGGCGTTCGGTGTCTTTTCCGGCGGGCACCGTCGCCCGAAGCCAAAACTTCATCCACCTCTCCGATTGGGAGCCGCTCCAGCACCACAACAGGAGTAAGGGGCCTGGAACCCCCTCCTCCGACAACCGACGAGGGTCGCGCAACACTGGGCGTGCGACGACCCTCCACCACTGCGCAGTCTACACTGCCGGGCTTTTTGCCCCCGATCTCCTCCTCAATACTGGGCTTCTCGCCCCTCCCACTGTTATCGTCGTTTAGGTTTTTGAGATTAAATTCCATAGAGAGTCCCACGAGTATGGGGGAAGTAAACCGTCCACCCAGGCAGAGCCCCCTGTACCTGGGTAACCCTATTACACGGTGAGGTCGGGCAGGTTTCACCGGATCTTACAAACTAACTTTTTTTAGTGAGGTTAAGTCCTCTTGGCCCGGCCAATTAAGGCAAGGCCCTCGGTCCCAGCAGTGGCCGCGAGACGTGACCACGACACCTCCGCTGGGATAACGAGTTTGAGGGCGGTGACCGAAGTCTGCCCTCCCGGAGACGATACCGAATCCGGGAGAGCCCGCCCTCCCACCGACGGATCACCCGTCCCTCCTCCGTCACCTGTGCCCTCTGCAAGCAGAGGGACACGCACAGTGATTTTTTATAGAGGTTTTCTTCCTCGCGACCGCTGTCTCCCCGACCTCCGACAAGCAGCCCCCGATCCTGACTCAAAAATTGAGCCAGGCTTGCGGTTTGGGTCCGCCGAGAACAGTACTCAGCGGACACCCCCACCCCGGGCAGGACATGAAAGTCCGCCCCCCCATGGTTTTTTATAGAGGTTTTCCTTCCTCTCTCGTGCAGTGGCGCTCGCGCACCACCACACGGTGTGAAGGGACCTGGTTCTGAGCCTGAAGGCCTCAGAACGAAACGGTCCCTTCGGGTCTGTCTTGGCTTCGCTAATGCTACTGAGCCCCCTCACCACGACAAGGTGCAGACCCACGAGGGGGAACCTAACCTAACCTTTTTTTTTTTTTTTTTTTTTTTTTTTTTTTTTTTTTTTTTTTTTTTTTTTTTTTTTTTTTTTTTTTGCGTCAGGAAAATGCATTACTGCATGTCCCGCCCCAGGGAGGAAAGCGGGGGTCTGTCGGGCTCTCCCGCCGGCAAGGCGTTCCGGCTAACATGGGCATACCGACTAAAAACCTGACGGTGTTCCTTCTACAGTCACCATAACGTGGCCAGGACGCGGTACCTCCAATCGGATACTCCGCGTCCCAGCCGGTGACGGCCCGCTTTGGATGCGGGCCCTACTTCGAGCGGGGGCGGACTTGAGGATTGTCCCCCCCTAGCTCTCCACTTCACGGGGGTGCGCCAGGAACACACAGCGCACTCCCCACCTCTCGGACCTGTTCCCTGTCCAGGCGACGGAGCGTTCCGCCTCCGCCGCCCACAGGTCCGCGTCACGGGGGCCGGAGATCGTCCCGGCGCCTACGACGCCCAGTGCGTCTTGCGCGGGAAGGGAGGGGAGCGTTGATTTCTCGCTCCCGTTCCGCCGCCTCTTTGAGGGAAATGACCTCTTCACAAAACGAGGCGACGGCCGACCACGCTGCCTCGCTCCCGACCATGGACAGAACCACAGCCGAGAGCGAGAGGTCGCTCCCGACCACCCCGGTCAATTGACGGCGCTGCGACGACCACGCCTGGCAGTGTGCCAGCGTATGCAGCGCCGTATCGGGGCAGTCACCACAGTGATGGCACCTGGGCGTCTGCTCGCGGCCTATGCGACACAGGTACTTGCCGAAACAACCATGTCCGGTCAAGACCTGCGTCAGCCGATATGTGAGCGCGCCGTGCCCTCTCTCCAGCCACTCCGTGACCGCCGGCCGCACGGCCTCGATAGTTACGAGGCCGGCGCTGGGGTCTTCCAATCGTCGCTTCCACGCCGCCAGGACATCTTGGCGGAGCTCTGCTCTCCGCGCCTCGATTTCTTGAGGCGCTGGCAGTGAGCCTCCGCCTCGGGCCTCCTCGCGCCATGTATAGAGTGACGCGAGGGCCCCCGCGTCCAAGTCCCACGGCGGCGTTCCGGCCAGTAGGCACGCCACTTCAAAGGAGATCGTGCGGTAGCCTCTCACGGCCCTGACGGCCATCACGCGCTGCGGACGTCGCAGCGCGGCGATGTTCTTGGCCGACAGGGCATTGGCCCAAATGGGTGAGCCATATAGGGCCATTGACCGCACGATCCCGGCGTACAGCCGTCGGCAGGTGTTGTTTGGCCCCCCGAGGTTTGGCAGCAGGCGAGATAGTGCGCCCGCCGCACCTACGAGTTTGGGGGCCAGCCGACTGAAATGGGCTGTGAAGTCCCATCGGCCGTCGAGAGTCAGTCCGAGATACTTCATCGACGGTGCGATGCCGATGGTGACTCCGCCTACTATAATGCTGGATCCGGGTGGAGGGCGGCGTCGGGGCCCATGGAAAAATAGGGCCTCCGACTTTTCTAGTGCCACCTCCAGACCCAGCCGCCGGATGCGAGCGACGACTTGTGCGACCCCAGCTGTGGCCAGCACCTCCGCGTCGCGGTGCGTCTTCCCCCGGGCTGTTACCAACGTGTCGTCGGCATAGCAGAATATGCCGACGCCCGGCGGGAGCGCACCGCGCAGAACGAAGTCGTAGCCTACGTTCCACAGGAGAGGGCCTAGAACCGACCCCTGTGGAACCCCACACGAGACTACGCTCCGCGACCAACCATTTTGACCCGGGTAGACAATCGATCTTCCTTCGAGATAAGCCCCGACAATGCGGCGGAGGTAGAGTGGCACTCGGTGATATTCGAGTGCCACCCGTATGCTACTCCAGGGGAGGGTGTTGAAGGCGTTGGCGATGTCGAGTGACACCGCCAAGACGACCTCTCCCTGGGCTACTGCGTCCTCCGCCAGGGCCCTGACGCGTGCAATTGCGTCGATCGTGGAGCGCCCTTTGCGGAACCCAAATTGTTGGTCCGCTAGGTCCGGCCCAACACAACTTAGGTGTGCGACGAGGCGGTCTGCAAGGATGCGCTCAAAGAGCTTGCCCACCTCGTCCAGCAACACTATGGGCCGGTACGCGGACGGCGAGTCCGCGGGGCGCCCCTCCTTCTTCAGCAGGACGAGCTTCCCGGTCTTCCACGGTGCCGGGAACTCGCCCCTCTCTATGCACGCGTTGTAGAGCCCCAGTAGTCGGGGCTCGAGGGCCTCTCGAGCCAGGACCCACGCTCGGCCTGGAATGCCGTCGGGCCCTGGGGCGGTGTTCTTAGCCGCGAGGCGTTGCACCGCCACCCTCAGGTCTACCCGGGTCACCGGGGGGATTTCCTCCTCCTCCTCTTCCGTCGTCGTCGTCGTCGTCGGCGTCTCGCCCGGCGGAGCCATGGGCGGCGGGATGTGTGCCGCCCTGAGAGGGAACAGAGCGGACACCACGTTCTCGACCACCTGGGGCTGGAGACTTTGCGTAAGTGGGGGGGCCCAGGGGCGAAGTTTGCCCCTGACCCAGCGATACGGGCGCCCCCATGGATCTGTATCCAATGTCTCCAGAAGAGTTCCCCAGGCGGCGGTTTTGGCCCTGCAGATTTCTGTGGACAGGGCCTTCTTCGCCGCTCTGTACCTCTCGTACAGCTCCGCCTCTTGTGACTCCGCGTCTGGGGGTCGGCGACGCCTCCTGCGGAGGCGTTGGTAGCGGCGGCGTGCCGCAGTACAATTGTTGCGCAACTGCGCGATTTCCGCCGACCACCAATATACCCTCCGCCGTCCGGGACAGAACCGGACGCGGGGCATCGCAATATCGCAGACGCGGGTCATGTCTGCCCGGAGCCTGTCCGCTTCCGCCTCCACGTCGACGGGTCGATCTTCTGACGCCTGTGAAATCCAGGCGTCGACGATGGAGGCTTCGACTAGCGCCTCCTTGTCGAGGCGTTTCAGGGACCAGCGCGGTCCGACTTCGACCGGGGCATCCTGGTTAGGCAAGGCCCTCGAGGTAACCGGGGAGATGCTGAACCGAATGTATCTGTGGTCAGATAAGGTCTCAACCCCCTCGAGGACTCTCCAGGACTGGACACGGGGCGCAAGTGCGGGGGTGGCAAATGTGAGGTCCACTATGGACCCACCCCGCTGGCGCACGCACGTGTCCACGGCACCCCGGTTCAAGACAACAAGGCCCGTGGCCGCCAACCAATCTTCGACTTCCTCGCCCCGCACGTCCGTAGAGGGGGAACCCCAAGCCGTGGACTTGGCATTGAAGTCCCCCAGGACCAAGGCGGGGCGAGACCTATCACGGCCGACCACGGTGCCGATCCGCGCGAGAAACGCCTCGAATTCAGCCAGGCTCCGGTTTGGCGAGAAATATATGCCGACGACGACTATGTCTCCCCATGTGACCGCCACATAACCATGGCCCCTCGCTGTGGGCACGAGGGGCGGAACTCCGACGGCGGCCGGGGAGACTACGGCTACTGAGCCGTCTAAATCACCCGCCCAGTCATCCCTGGGCGGAACAAAGTACGGCTCTGCCGCCACTGCCAACTTTATCGACCACTGTGCCAGGCTTTGGGAGAAGAGATCCTGGGCCCTGGCACAGTGGTTCAAGTTCGTTTGGAGGAGATGGAGAGCCATTACTGTTGGGTCTCCATCTCCACCACGTCTACCGGCACTTCGGCGGCGTTGGAGGCCGCGGGCCGGTCTGACGACTGCGAAGCGGCCTTGGCCTTCTTCGCAGTCTTCTTGCCCTTCTTCTTACTTTTCTTCTTGGGGTTTTCCCCCAAATTCCCCTTCTTCTTTTGGCCCTTTGGTGGGGCGCAGGCTTTGCTCCCCACCACGTGCGCCGCCGGCTTGCCTGCCGCGGCGCATACGGCACAGTTCGGTGCTTCCGAGCACGACCGGGCAATGTGGCCCGGCTTGCCGCACCGGAAGCACGTGCCGCTCCTGTCTACTTCAGATGTGCACCGCGCACAGACGTGGCCGCCTTCCAGGCAGCGGTAACAACGGCGCTCGCGTGGGGGGAGAAGCTCCACCCGCGCCGACACCCAACCGATCAAGAGGCGGCGGCCATCGACAAGTTTTTTGGCCGCCGCAACTGGGCAGCAGGCCCAAATAGATCCGCCGCCGTGAGGGCCGAGGCGGATCTGACCCAGCCGGACGGAGTCCGCTGGGCACTCGCCAGCCCTAGAGAGGGCGGCTTTTACTTCCTCCGGGGAGGTGGAGTCGTCCAGGCCCGTGATGCGTAGCTCGGCGGATTTCGTGGGCCTGGACACCCGGACGATGTCCTCCGGCAGTACCTCGCGTAATTTCGAGGCGAAGGCGTCCGCCTTCTCGGCTCCGGACGCTCCTGGGAGCTCAAACATGCGAGCCCCCGTGGCGGCAACCTTGAACCGGACGTCATTGGGGCCTATGCCCAAGTCGGCCAGGTTGATTTTGGCCTTTGCGTCCCCAATGACGTCCTTGTAGGAGGCGCCGTTCTTCACCGCCTCCGGCTGCAGTGTTATGACGACTGCAGCCGATTTAGGAGTCCGGAGCTTCGCCGCCTTCTTCTTTGTTGTTTTAGGCGCCTTTTCCTTGGGCGCCTTTGCCGCCTTTCCATTCTTCCCGACGAGCTGCCACTCGTTGGCAGTCGCCGGGATTGCGGGAGCCTCTTTAGCGGGCATGGCCGCCACCGCGCTATACGACGGTTGTGGTTGTTTGTCGCGCTTCCCTTTGGGAGCCGGTGGATTTGGCGCGGTGGTGGGTTTTGTTGCCGGCGCTGGTGGCGCCGTCGCCTTGCCCTTTCTGGCGGCAGGAGTTGGTGCCGCCGTCTTCTTCGCTCTAGCGGCGGGCACAGGAGGTGCCCCTGCCGCTTTCTTGTCCGCCGCCAGGGGCGGACGAATGCGGGGCTCCGGCGGAAGCCGGGCCTCTATGGCCCCAAAACGGGCGTCCACCATGAGGCGGAGGTCGGCGATGGCGGATTCCACGGATGGAGGCGCCTGCCCAATTATAACGGGCTGGGCGCCGGTGGTGGTGGTGTGGATGTTCTCCACCACAGCTTTAAGCGCCGCCATCTCTTTATTGAGGTGGTCGACCTCCGCCTTTAGCCGGCTGTTTTGCGCCTGAAGCGCTAGGTTTTCATTCGTCGCGGACCGCCGACTTAACTCAGACGTCGCCAGCCTGATGTTTCGGGCAGCGTCTTTTAATGACTTAATAAAAGTCCCTTTAAGGTGGCCGGACTTGTCGGCGACCGCGATTACTGCCTCCAAATTGCTTTGGATAGCCTCTGCCAATTGCTTGGCAGACTTGTCCTCCGGGTCCTCCGACTCTGGCGTCCTTGTCGCCGGCGCCTTCTTCTTCTTCCGCGCCCCATCCGACTCCTCGGACTCAGGGCGCGGACGTCTCTTTCGCCAAAGGCGACCACTCACTGACGGCTGGGTGCCGTCAGAAATAATGCTCATGTCGGAGCCAGTGTCAGAGTCGACACTGGACTCCTGAGCAACGCGGGACCTCGTCCTCCCGCTGGGGCTCCCAAGATGAATGGGGAGCCGCTCCAGCAATACAACGGGGGACAGGGGCCTAGAACCCCCTCCTCCTCCGATCACCGACGAGGGGCGCACAATACTGGGCGTGCGCCGCCCCTCTACTGCAGCGCAGTCTGCACTGCCGGGCTTTTTGCCCCCAATCTCCTCACTATTGGGCTTCTCGCCCCTCCCACTGTTATCTTCGATTTGGTTTTTGAGATTTAAAGATTCCATAAAAGTCCCACGAGTATGGGGGAAGTAAACCGTCCACCCAGGCAGAGCCCCCTGTACCTGGGTAACCCTATTACACGGTGAGGTCGGGCAGGTTTCACCGGATCTTAAAACTAAATTTTTTATTGAGGTTAAGTCCTCTTGGCCCGGCCAATTAAGGCAAGGCCCTCGGTCCCAGCAGTGGCCGCGAGACGTGACCACGACACCTCCACTGGGATAACGAGTTTGAAGGCGGTGACCGAAGTCTGCCCTCCCGGAGACGATACCGAAACCGGGAGAGCCCGCCCTCCCACCGACGGATCACCCGTCCCACTCCTGTGCCCTCTGCAAGCAGAGGGACACGCACAGTGATTTTTTATAGAGGTTTTCTTCCTCGCGACCGCTGTCTCCCCAACCTCCGACAAGCAGCCCCCGATCCTGACCCAAGAGTTGAGCCAGGCTTGCGGTTTGGGTCCGCCGAGAACAGTACTCAGTGGACACCCCCACCCCGGGCAGGACATGAAAGTCCGCCCCCCCCATGGTTTTTTATAGAGGTTTTCCTTCCTCTCTCGCGCAGTGGCGCTCGCGCACCACCACACGGTGTGAAGGGACCTGGTTCTGAGCCTGAAGGCCTCAGAACGAAACGGTCCCTTCGGGTCTGTCTTGGCTTCGCTAATGCTACTGAGCCCCCTCACCACGACAAGGTGCAGACCCACGAGGGGGAACCTAACCTAACCTAACCTTTTTTTTTTTTTTTTTTTTTTTTTTTTTTTTTTTTTTTTTTTTTTTTTTTTTTTTTTTTTTTGCGTCAGGAAAATGCATTACTGCATGTCCCGCCCCAGGGAGGAAAGCGGGGGTCTGTCGGGCTCTCCCGCCGGCAAGGCGTTCC
The DNA here is from genome assembly GCF_050436995.1 of Anticarsia gemmatalis. Classification (NCBI taxonomy): domain Eukaryota; kingdom Metazoa; phylum Arthropoda; class Insecta; order Lepidoptera; family Erebidae; genus Anticarsia; species Anticarsia gemmatalis. The sequence continues at coordinate 5,610,333 of NC_134773.1, read as the reverse complement.
GGCTAACATGGGCATACCGACTAAAAACCTGACGGTGTTCCTTCTACAGTCACCATAACGTGGCCAGGACGCGGTACCTCCAATCGGATACTCCGCGTCCCAGCCGGTGACGGCCCGCTTTGGATGCGGGCCCTACTTCGAGCGGGGGCGGACTTGAGGATTGTCCCCCCCTAGCTCTCCACTTCACGGGGGTGCGCCAGGAACACACAGCGCACTCCCCACCTCTCGGACCTGTTCCCTGTCCAGGCGACGGAGCGTTCCGCCTCCGCCGCCCACAGGTCCGCGTCACGGGGGCCGGAGATCATCCCGGCGCCTACGACGCCCAGTGCGTCTTGCGCGGGAAGGGAGGGGAGCGTTGATTTCTCGCTCCCGTTCCGCCGCCTCTTTGAGGGAAATGACCTCTTCACAAAATGAGGCGACGGCCGACCACGCTGCCTCGCTCCCGACCATGGACAGAACCACAGCCGAGAGCGAGAGGTCGCTCCCGACCACCCCGGTCAATTGACGGCGCTGCGACGACCACGCCTGGCAGTGTGCCAGCGTATGCAGCGCCGTATCGGGGCAGTCACCACAATGATGGCACCTGGGCGTCTGCTCGCGGCCTATGCGACACAGGTACTTGCCGAAACAACCATGTCCGGTCAAGACCTGCGTCAGCCGATATGTGAGCGCGCCGTGCCCTCTCTCCAGCCACTCCGTGACCGCCGGCCGCACAGCCTCGATAGTGACGAGGCCGGCGCTGGGGTCTTCCAATCGTCGCTTCCACGCCGCCAGGACATCTTGGCGGAGCTCTGCTCTCCGCGCCTCGATTTCCTGAGGCGCTGGCAGTGAGCCTCCGCCTCGGGCCTCCTCGCGCCATGTATAGAGTGACGCGAGGGCCCCCGCGTCCAAGTCCCACGGCGGCGTTCCGGCCAGTAGGCACGCCACTTCAAAGGAGATCGTGCGGTAGCCTCTCACGGCCCTGACGGCCATCACGCGCTGCGGACGTCGCAGCGCGGCGATGTTCTTGGCCGACAGGGCATTGGCCCAAATGGGTGAGCCATATAGGGCCATTGACCGCACGATCCCGGCGTACAGCCGTCGGCAGGTGTTGTTTGGCCCCCCGAGGTTTGGCAGCAGGCGAGATAGTGCGCCCGCCGCACCTACTAGTTTGGGGGCCAGCCGACTGAAATGGGCTGTGAAGTCCCATCGGCCGTCGAGAGTTAAGCCAAGATACTTCATCGACGTAGCAATGCCGATGTGGACTCCGCCTACTATTATGCTGGATCCGGGTGGCGGGCGGCGTCGGGGCCCATGGAAAAATAGGGCCTCCGACTTTTCAAGTGCCACCTCCAGACCCAGCCGCCGGATGCGAGCGACGACTTGTGCGACCCCAGCTGTGGCCAGCACCTCCGCGTCGCGGTGCGTCTTCCCCCGGGCTGTTACCAACGTGTCGTCGGCATAGCAGAATATGCCGACGCCCGGCGGGAGCGCACCGCGCAGAACGAAATTATAGCCCACGTTCCACAGGAGAGGGCCTAGAACCGACCCCTGTGGAACCCCACACGTGACTATTTTTCGCGACCAACTGTTCTGACCCGGGTAGACGATCGATCTGCCTTCTAGGTAAGCCCCGACAATGCGGCGGAGGTAGAGTGGCACTCTGTGATACTCCAGTGCCACCCGTATGCTGCTCCAGGGGAGGGTGTTGAAGGCGTTGGCGATGTCGAGTGACACCGCCAAGACGACCTCTCCCTGGGCTACTGCGTCCTCCGCCAGGGCCCTGACGCGTGCAATTGCGTCGATCGTGGAGCGCCCTTTGCGGAACCCAAATTGTTGGTCCGCTAGGTCCGGCCCAACACAACTTAGGTGTGCGACGAGGCGGTCTGCAAGGATGCGCTCAAAGAGCTTGCCCACCTCGTCCAGCAACACTATGGGCCGGTACGCGGACGGCGAGTCCGCGGGGCGCCCCTCCTTCTTCAGCAGGACGAGCTTCCCGGTCTTCCACGGTGCCGGGAACTCGCCCCTCTCTATGCACGCGTTGTAGAGCCCCAGTAGTCGGGGCTCGAGGGCCTCTCGAGCCAGGACCCACGCTCGGCCTGGAATGCCGTCGGGCCCTGGGGCGGTGTTTTTTGCCGCGAGGCGTTGCACCGCCACCCTCAGGTCTACCCGGGTCACCGGGGGAATTTCCTCCTCCTCCTCTTCCGTCGTCGTCGTCGGCGTCTCGCCCGGCGGAGCCATGGGCGGCGGGATGTGTGCCGCCCTGAGAGGAAACAGAGCGGACACCACGTTCTCGACCGCCTGGGGCTGGAGACTTTGCGTAAGTGGGGGGGCCCAGGGGCGAAGTTTGCCCCTGACCCAGCGATACGGGCGCCCCCATGGATCGGTATCCAGTGTCTCCAGAAGAGTTCCCCAGGCGGCGGAACCTAACCTAACCTAACCTAACCTAACCTAACCTAACCTAACCGTCCTTTATACGGGTCGCTTGTCACACCTACTTGGCGTCGGAATCACACTTCTTTCCCAACTTTCACTTCGATTACTCATTTATTATTCATGAATATTTTTTTTTTTTTTTTTTTTATTAATTTTTTTTTTTTTTTTTTTTTTTTTTTTTCACTAACTCCTCATCAATTATTCATCAATTATTTATCAATTTTTTGTCAATTATTCATCAATTATTCATAAATAACCATCGTTTATTCATCAATGAGATTTCATAACTTGAAGTTTACGAGTTTTTGAGGAGATTTTTCAGTTTTCAGGAAAATGTTAGAAGATTTCAGGGAGATGTTAAAGATTTCAGGGAGATGTTAAAGATTTCAGGGAGATTTTATGAGTTTTCAGGGATATGTTATAAGATTTCAGGATGTTGTAATGAATGAAATTTCAGGGAGATGTTATAGGATTTCAGGGAAATTGTATTACATTTCAGGGTGATTGTTTTACATTTCAGGGAGATTGTATTAGATTTCAGTTAGTCATTCGTTCATAGTCATAATTTTAGGGGTATTTTATGAGATTTCAGGGAGATTTAATAATTTTTCAAGGAGATTTTATAAGTTTTCAGGGAGATGTAACAATATTTCAGGAAGATATTGTGTTATTTCAGGGAGTCATATTATCATTTTAGGGAGATTACATAGAAGATGTTTTATGTTTTCAGGAAGTAGTTATGTAATTTCAGGGAGTCATAATATTATTTCAGGAAGACGCAATAAGATTTTAGGGAGATTTTATAAGCTTTCAGGGAGGTGTTATGAGAATTTAGGGAGATTACATAAGATTTCAGGAAGATGTTATGCGTTTCCAGGAAGTAATTATGTAATTTTTTTTTTTTTTTTAAATTAATTATCATAATATAATTTCAGGGAGATATTATGAGAGTTTAGGGAGATGTTATAAGGTTTCAGGAAATTTTATAAGGTTTCAGGAAGATTTTATGAGATTTCAGGCAGATTTTATAAGTTTTCAGGAGTTATTATGTAATTTCAGGGAGACGTGGAATTTATTATACTATAATATTTCAATGAACTATGTCCAATCCAATACGTCCAAATCCAATATGCAATTTTATTCAGTTATCAATTTCTTAATAGAAAAAATTAATTCAATGTTTAAAAACAGTTCTGCTGGCCTCGTGCGTGGCGCTGGCGGTGCGAAATTTGAACGAAACGCGATGGGTGGGCGCGTCGTGCGTCATGTGTCGCTGTCGACGTGTAATTTTAGAAAACAAAAAAAGATTTTGATCAAATTTGACACATCATACCTGCAGTTTATCTTTAAGTCACATAGGATAAGCAGTATCAATTAAAGAAATATTATCACGCCGGTAGAAGCTAACTAAGCTTATAAATTAAGAAAGCTCGTTAATAAAAAGAAAGAAAAACAAAGTGGAATAAACGTGTCTGTGTCGCGTAAATAGTGACGCGTCCTCGTCCCAAAATAGCTGAGAGAGCGCGTCGCGTCGCCCTCACGCGCCTTCAGTGAGCGTGAGTCGCGTGCTGCAGGAGCGCGCGACCACCATATTGCACTTCCCTGCTGAGTGTTCCTCGCTCTGTGCTACCTAGTGTGTCTGTGCGTCTGTGTGTCTGTGCGTCTGAGTGTCTGAGTGCACTACGACCGGCACTATGCGTGCCGCCGCAGGGAGGTCGGCGGCGTCAGTGGCGGCACTGCTGCTGCTCCTGGCCGGCGTCACCGCGCAGGACATCACTATCGGTATGTACACCAAACCATCATTGTTTTAGTTTTAATATTAACTGTGTTTTACAAATCCAGCATACATAACATACACAATAATGTAATATATCAGTTTGTGATCGATGACATGTATAATTACACTATTATACAGGTATGGTAGGTATTTATGACAATATATGACATATAGTAGTCGTGTAGTTATTAGTAAATTTAATCTTGTATCGTTTCTAGTAATTACCCCAAGATAAGTATTTCACAAATTCAGTGACAAAAGTGAAGTAGTATGTGTTTGACGCGGCAGGTGTGGTGGAGCAGCCGGGGCGCGCGCAGCAGCTGGGCAGCATGGCGGGCGTGACGCTGGGCGGCGAGGGCGCCGTGCGCGTCGTGTCGCTGGAGCCGGGCGAGGCGCTGGCGCCGCCCGCCGGCGTGGTGGCGGCGGCGCAGCCCGAGCCCGACAGCGGCGCCGCGCCCGCGCTCGTGGCGCTGGCCGGCGGCGACGAGCGCGCGCTGCGCCTGGCCGCCGACGCGGCCGCGCGCGTCGCGCTGCCGCTGCTCCTCGTCGACCCCGCCCCCGCCAACGGAACCTGGGAAGCGCTGGAGCTGTTCCCCCATCCTGAACTTATTGCCGAGGTCTCGATCTGACCGCCCTTTGACCGGTTTTGCGACGACCGTGACCGTAACTTATCTACATCGTACTGTACAGGCGTGCGCGGCGCTGCTCGAGGCGAAAGGGTGGCAGCGCGCCGTGCTGCTGCACGAAGGAAGCGCGCGCGGCGCCGCGCTGCTGGCGCCCGACGAGCACGCGCCGGCGCTGCTCGTGCGGCGTCTGCCACCCGCGGACGACCTGGCGCTGCTCAGGTACTGCGCGCTCTCGTGACGAGTGAGGCCGTCGTCTGCCGACACGCCCGACACTTATATTGTTTATAATTTGCAGAAACTTGTTGCTGGTCTTGAAGAAGTCCGGATCGATGAACTTCATAGTGTGGTGCTCTGCGGAGTGCACGGTGCGCGTGCTAGATGCGGCGCAACGCGTGGGAATGTTGTCGGAGCGGCACTCGTACATCGCGCTGTCGCTGGACCTGCACACGCAGGCGCTCGCCGACTACAGCCACGGGGGCGCCAACATCACCGGTGAGTACGGCCGCCGCGTTCCCCCGCGCTCGCCCCTCACACCCCGCACCACGTGACGGAGCACTCTCGTCAGGTCTTCGACTGTTCGACCCGGAGTCGCCGGACGTGGCCGCCGTGGTGGCGGAGTGGGCGCTGCACTACAAGGAGGAGGCTGGCGAGGCGGCGACGGACGTCGAGGAGCTGGTCGCGGCGCCGCCCACCGCGCTTCTGCTGGCGCAGCTGGGCGCTGCGCTGGCGGCGCAGGCGTGGCGCCGCCTCAACCTGCCGGACATACCCGCCGACGAGGACGTCAGAGTGGGCGCCTTCCACGCCGACACGCTGCTGAACTACCTACGCTCGGTGAGTGAGCTGCGAGAGCGGAGGCGGCGGCGAGACGCGCGATCACGGACATACACGTAGTGCGGTGCAGGAGGAGTGGGAGTCGGCGGCGCACGGCGCGGTGTCGTGGGAGGCGGACGGCGGGCGGCGCGCGCTGCAGCTGCAGGTGGTGGAGCTGGCGCGCGGCGGGGCGCTGCAGCGCGCGGGCCAGTGGGCGCCCGGCGCCGGCCTCACGTGGCACCGCGCCGAGCTGCCCGCCGCCGCGCCGCCGCCCGACTCCATGGTCAACCGCACCTTCACCGTGCTCATCGCTGAGGTATGTGTCAGTGCGACACACTTCATTCATTAACAAACTTAATTAAGATGTGCTTACATTTAAACTCTTGGACATATGTAATTTGTGCCAGACGCGACTGCCTGTTATATCCTACCGCACGACTATCACCTACATGTATCACAGTTCAATAATTACATTGTCTGTGATACACTACAATGTATGTTGTGTTCCAGAATAAACCGTATGTGATGAAACAAGAATCCACGTTGCGACTGTCAGGGAACGAACGCTACGAAGGTGCGTATGAGCGGTTTGTTGCGCACCGTGTGACTGTGTCGTGACTGTGTCGTGACGGTGTCGTGACGGTGACGTGAGAGTGACGTGTTGTCGGTGGTCGCAGGGTTCTGCATCGAGCTGATCCAGCGGCTGGCGGAGCTGCTCAAGTTCAACTACACGTTCGTGGAGCAGAACGGCTCGTACGGCTCGCGCGACAACGTCACCGGCAAGTGGGACGGCATGCTCGGCCGCCTCATGGAGGACCAGGTCACTGGTTCTTTACATTATACTACTTGTCTATTTTTACATTACTTGACATTAAATATTTCTTCGCATTAACTATCCTAGAACAATACCCCATTGGTAGTACTTAAAGTTTATAAATTTTGATTCAATATTATTAAGCTCTTTTTTGGTAAACGTAATAAATATGTTTTAAATGAGAGTTATTAACAGTAGCGGTAGTTGTATTGATATAAGATGAATGTGCACCGCGCAGCACATCGACTTCGCGATCACGGACCTGACGATGACGGCGGAGCGCGAGCGCGCCGTGGACTTCACCACGCCCTTCATGAACCTCGGCATCAGCATCCTGTTCCGCGCGCCCAAGCAGCCCGAGCCCAAGCTCTTCGCCTTCCTGCACCCCTTCTCCAACGGCGTGAGTTTGTCTTGGACCTGTCCCTCCTGTCTAACACGACCAGCGAGCAAGCGAGCCGGTGTGTGTGTGTGTATGACGGGCGGTGTGCACTGCGCAGGTGTGGCTGTGCCTGGGGTTCGCGTACCTGGGAACGTCGCTGCTGCTGTACGTGGTGGGGCGGCTGTGCCACGAGGAGTGGCAGAACCCCTACCCCTGCATCGATGACCCCCCTGCGCTCGAAAACCAGTTCACGCTTGCCAACGCGCTGTGGTTCAACCTCGGCGCCATCCTGCTGCAGGGCTCCGAGATCGCACCCGTGTCGGTATCTCGTGCGTGGCGTCATGTTGTGTGTTCAGTAAGTGGTGTGTGTCGCGTGCGGCTGACGTGTGACTGACGTGTGGCGGCATGTCTGTGCAGGGCGTACGGCACGCGCGCGGTGGCCAGCGCGTGGTGGGTGTTCGCGCTGGTGATCACGAGCTCGTACACCGCCAACCTCGCCACGCTGCTCGCCAAGAAGTCCCCCAACGAGCTCATCCACAGCGTGAACGACCTCGCTAACAACCAGCTCGGGATCGAGTACGGCGCCAAGGCGGGGGGCTCCACCTACACCTTCTTCGAAGTGAGTGTTCACTGTTCTGTGTCTGACCGGACATGTCATACACATGTCCATATGTATGTGACCGTGTAAGTGGTGTAACGTATGTGCGCTGTTCCAGCACTCAGAGAACAAGCTGTACAGGGACATGTTCGAGCACATGAAGCAGCACAAAATGCCCGACTCTAATCCGGAAGGAATCCAAAAGTACGTTCATTGTCAGTTGATTGTATGCAAGTTGCGACTTAAGTACCTACTTATATACTGAGCTATTTAATGTACATGTGGCGTGAACGTGCAGAGTGATGACCGAGAACTACGCGTTCCTGATGGAGTCCACCACCATCGACTATGAGATCGAGCGCAACTGCCAGGTCATCAAGGTGAGTCTCGCACCTACTCACCACCTCTCACGACCTCTCACGACCCCTCACCCTGCATCCGGCTGCACGTGTAACCGTGACGTCATCGTTCACAGGTGGGCTCGCTGCTCGACAGCAAGGGTTACGGCATCGCTATGAAAAAAAGTGAGTAGCGTTGCTATTTACCTGTATGTAGCTCTTTGTTGCACATATTATGTACATGATTAACAATGACAGATTAGCAATCATGTTATTTTTGATATGATCTATCTTATTTTTATGAACAAGAAATAAACGGTTTAATGTGTTAATGTGTGAGACGCGTGAATGTGTCCCCAGACTCGACGTTCCGTCAGGCGCTGAACCTGGGCCTGCTGAACCTGCAGGAGGCGGGCACGCTGCGCGAGATGCAGGAGACCTGGTGGAAGAAGAAGCACGGCGGCGGCGCCTGCAAGGTACCGCCGCCTCGCATATGACGATATAATGTCGCATGGGATGTAGGCACGTTCTCGAACCGTCGGTCACGTACTTTTTTGTAATTCCAGCAAGTGGAAGATCGGGAGAGCGAGAAACTGTCCATGATGAACTTCCTGGGGCTGTTCCTGGTGCTGGTGGTGGGCAGCGCGCTGGGTCTGGTGCTGTCGTGCTGCGATCTCGCGTGGGGCGCGGTGCGGCGCGCGCGCCTCAACGGCGAGCCGGTCCACGTGCGGTTCTGGAAGGAGCTGCGTTTCGTGTTCAGCTTCGACCGGTCCGAGAGACCGCTGCAGGTGAGTCGAGCGGCGACTCGGTAACCGTCGCGCCTCCGCGAGTGACACGAACGTAACGTACCGGCGGTTCACTCGCAGGGCTCGCTGGGCGGGTCGTCGCGCGGCTCGGGCGGCTCGGCGCGGTCGGCGGGCTCGGCGGCGTCGGGCGCGGAGGAGGCGGCGGGCTCGGCGGCGGCGGACGAGGAGGAGGCGGAGGAGGCGGTGCGCTCGCTGCGCACGCGCTCGGGCTCGCTGGCGTCGCGCCGCCGCTCCTCCATGCACGCGGCCAGCGTGCGCCGCGCGCGCCACACGGCCGCGCACTCGCACACGCCCGCGCCGCGCCGCTGAACATGCACCGACTTTGCTCTATCTTGACTCCGACCAATAAGACGTTCTTAAAAATATTAGCAGACTATCACTGACAGACTCACTAAGTGATTCTTAACATAGAAGTTCACGGGATTGTTAGTATTGAGCATCAGCTGACAGCAACTCACCTTATTATATACTAAATAGCTGACCCGCGCAACTTCGCTTGCGTCACGTAAGAGAGAATGGCTCATCATTTTCCCCGTTTCTGTAACATTTTTTGTTACTACTCCGCTCCAAATGGTCGTAGCGTGATGATATATAGCCTATAGCCTTCCTCGATAAATGGGCTATCTAACAGTGAAAGAATTTTTCAAATCGGACCTGTAGTTCCTGAGATTAGCGCGTTCAAACAAACAATCAAACTAACAAACTCTTCAGCTTTATAGTATTAGTATAGATAAGTCCTTAAATAACCTGAGAAATAATCAAGTTACATATTTTTACAGTATAGGTATTATTAGGTTATTAGTAGTAGATATAAGAGTTAGTCAGTTAACAGCTAGTAGGTATGCATTCAGAATGAGTTAATTAGGTGGACTGTGTTTATTCATGTTAGCAACATTATATCAGCTTGTGGTCACGTGTCCCGCGTGTCTCCGGGTCTCCGGAGATGTGGGGCCGCACACTTCACACACTGCTCTTAAGAGATGTTAGTTTAGACACACGTGGTGGATGTAATAAATAGTAGATACATTTGTGTAACGTTCAATTGCCACCAGACACTCTAGTCACTAGACAGTAAAAGTTTACTAAGCACATGTCATATTCTGTGTTGATTATGTGAATAATAAAAGTGAATGAAAACGTGGTTTAGTTTAATTCTGCATGTCAACCTCATACCGCCCCTGTCCAACTATCTCCAATAATGTACAATGTGTTCTAATTACTGTTTTAGGATATATCGTACTGCGTCGGCAAGTAGCGCGATCGGTAAGAGTATGCGACTATCGCGCGCCTCGGTCCCGGGATTCAATTCCTTACCTGATTTCTCTTTCCCAAATTCTAAACAAATGTCCAGTGAATTGCCCGGAGTTAGTACCCGCTTACCGATACGGATGTGTTATGCGATTCCAATACGGATACGGATTCGATAACGAATAGGGATACGGATGTGAATAGCGAAAGGACCAATTGTGCAATGGGGGTCTATGAAGAGGGCCGGACATGGTAGGGGGGTGACACTGTTAGAGAACTAAAATGGAGAAGTAGCAATATCCTACTAAACAGACGTTCTAGCATTTTTGCCGTAAATACTAAAAAATAAAAAAAAAGTCCATGACCCTAACAGGTTAATATTAAAAGTTGTAAAACTTATTATCTTCAATATTAAAAAAAAATAGTTTCCTTCCATGACCTATAATTCTTTTGCTCTTTGTATAATGTTACGATTGTGCCAAAGATGCAATATATCGCTCCTTGAATACAAAAGGGCCACAAATCGAAAACTATAAATTTTACAGGACAGCCAAAACAAATTTTTGAAACAGTTTTTTTATTATATTTTATATATTTATTAATTAAATATAAGATGTTAATATATCATTAGATGCGTATTTTTTAGCTCTATCTATCTACAATATAAACTTTGTAATAGCTGTTACCTATTAAGAAAAAAACGCATATAAGTCCGTTTTGCATTCAAAATTTGAACCAATATCATGAAAAATATGTCAAAAATTAAACACAGTTTTGCAAATAAAAATGGTTTATTGTACATTTTTTGGTAAAAAACCGTATCAAAAAGTTAAATCTTATTAGTAAATAAAACCATAAGTGAATAGACACCAGGAAAACATTATATTAAACAATCTAAATTAAAAAATCTTTACTTATTATTAAGTAAGTAATATAATAGAGATCAACTTTGTGCGTAACTTTCATTATTTAGTAAAATTAAACATCCATCATCATCATCAATCAATGGGTAACGTGACGAGTAGACTGAGTGCAGCAGGAGTATTAAAGAAATAAGATAATAGAAAAGTTTTATGAGTTTAATAAACCTTTATATTTAGCATTCGTGGATTATTCCAAAGCTTTTGGCAGCATCAGTCATTCCGCCACAGAATCATCACTCCATAACCAAGACCTTAAGAAGATACTATGTAGAATCGAAGCTACATACATCAAACTCATCAAAGCAATATACAACAATCTCTCTAAATCCAAAAAAGCGTGAAACAGGGAGACCCGCTATCTCCAAAATTACTTACCAGCACCCTCGAAAATTTTTCAGGAGCCTGGCGGCAATCGAAAGGCATTGTTGTTAGTGGCAAACAGTTAACAAACCTTCGTTTTGCAGACGATATTGTCCTCTTCTCTTCCTTTGCATTGGAACTCGAATCAATGCTCAAAGATCTGAGCACGGCAAGCCTTCAGATTGGACTAAGTAAGAACCGTACAAAAACCCAGGTTATGACCAACAACACAAAACGTAGGGTCGAGGTAGGCTGACACGTCATACACTATGTCGACGAGTACACTTACTTGAGCCAGATAACCTCTTTTAACAACCGACGGGACAAAGAGTTGGACAAACGTGTCACAAGTGCCTGGAAGAGCTCCTGGTCCATGAAAGAGCTAATGAAAGGTAACCTTCCACTGTCACTTAAGCGGAAGCTCGTCGAAATGTTTATACTACCCGTCCTAACCTACGGCGCCCAAACATGGTCCCTTACGGAAAACCAAAAGAAGAAACCGAAGGTTTGCCAGAAAGAAATGGAGCGTAGTATATCAGATGTAAGAAGAACAGATTCTATACTGCGCTCCCAAACTCGCATAGCCGATTTAGGGAAGAAGACCGCCAGGTTGAAATGGAACTGGGCCGGCCACATTATCCGCATGCATCCGGAAAGGTGGACCCGCATATCTACCAACTGGATGCCAGAGGATAGTCATCGCAGACGCGGGAGATCTAAACGGAGATGGCGGGATGACCTTTTTTTTTTTTTTTTTTTTAACTCGGTTAATGCATGAAATTGCATCCCCAGCGCCCGGGGGAGCGCTGGGGTATGTGGGGCTCTCCGAACCAGAAGGGCTAGGCCTACCCACTAAACCACCGAGGTGTTGCCTCCTCCTCGCCGCATAGTGCCGAGGCCACGGGAACGCTTTTAAGCACACATCCGCGACCCCGACGCGGCCGTCCACGCGTGGACTCCTCCACAGTGTGGGACGACACCCCAACACACGGATGCCGTCCCCCCACTATGCCCCCTTGTGCAATGGCCAGCAAACTCCCCCGAGTTCACCAGCCAGGGGGCCTTCGGAAGCCGGGACAGGCCACGCGCAGATGCGCAGCATGTCCCGGCCGCCGGCGGCGGAAGATGTGTAGGCCGCCGCCACCTCCTCTCCGGCCACTGAGCCCAAGAGCAGCGGTCCGCCCACTCCAGCTGCCCAGCAGCCAAGGCCACTGACCCAAGAGCGGAGCGTCCCACGCTCCGACTCCAGCTGCCCCGTGACCCTAGCCACCGAACCCAAGAGCGGCAGTCCGCCCGCTACTACTCCAGCTGCCCAGCGGCCCCACCACCAGCCGCCATGGGTTAAGAGCCGGGTCCGACCGCCCGACCCCCGGCTCCCCACGGCAGCCCCCCTGTTGCCGCATCACGCGGTGCGGCCCCGCCCAGTCGCGGAGGATAGGGTTTAGCGACCTCCCTTCCCCCGCGACTAGCCTCTCCTAAACCGGCCAGGCTTACGTCGCCTAGGCCCAGCCGGCCGGCCGCTTTGGTCCCCCGGGTTGGTGCGGTACCACCCAGACAGGGAAGCGGCCTCTCCACTGGGTCCCTCTTGGTTCACCGCAACCGAATCCTCGGACTCAAGGTTGCGGCTACTAAGCCCCCCCACCACAGCAAGGTGGAGACCCGTCGGGGGGGATGGCGGGATGACCTAGACGCATTTGAAAAGGACTAGTCGGATCTTGCCGCTAAAAGGGCGATTTGAAAGGGAAGGGTCCCCCCTTGCCTTTCCCTGCATCAAAATGTTTAATTTTATTTCGTAAATTTTAACGAATACTAAAATTATTATCATGCCAAACGGTCATATTTATGGCCTTCCCATTGTAGCATGCTAAAAATAATTATTTATTCCACAATAATTTATTGCAAAAAGGACGTATTTCAAAATATGCTACTGTTATATTACAAAATATAATAACAAATACTAGTGTTTGAATGCAAAACGGTCGTTTTCAGAAATATGGCATTTTTGTATAACAAAATATGGTAACAAATACTATAATTAGAATGCAAAAAGGACGTTTTCCAAAATATGGCAGTTTTGTATTGTGAAATATAATCACGTGAACTTGAAATTTTGCACCCAACACAGACGTATTTTGGATTGTGGCACTTTTTCACGCAACTGACGAGCATTTGCGTTGAATCTCCGGGCGCAACTCACAAAGTGGCTGTTTTGCACTGACATTACCTGTCAAAGTGAGCTAATGCAAAAAGGGCAGTAAGTCAGTGCAGCCATAAAATAAGCAAAAATGATGGGTGTTTTTTTTTTACTATAAAATATAGTCGGTTCAGGTGTCATTTTTGCAATAAAACGATTTTCATTTTTTTTTGAGTTGTGGCCCTTTTGCATTGAAGGAGCGATATGTTTTAATATTTTTTTTTTGCTCACTTGTGTAGTTTCACTAAATAAAATACTATCGTCAAAGGTCAGCAGGTAGGTTAATAATGAATGAAGGGCTCAAAAGTGCTAGTCTACAACTACAGAAAAAAAAAGACTCAACGGCACTAGTTGTCAATGTCAAACGTCAGTTGTCAAAATATAAACATCGCGAGCTGTAGCATCGCTCGGTGGCGGGAACACCGTGTTTACCATATTTATGTAGCAGACGCGTACAATAAACTGACTATACGCAATAGAAACATACATAACATTATCAAAAGTAGTGCTTAGGTGTAAGATACAAAGTGAGGTGTCAGTGTGCAAGTGTGGTTGGTGCAGTGCTCGAGTGCGTGTGATGAGGCAGGATGAGCGGCGCGCGGTACTACGTGTGGGGCGGCGGGCGCTGGCGCGAGGTGGACGTGGAACGCGGCGCCGTGGAGGGCGGGCGCGGCCGGCCGCGCTTCGTGTACGTGCGGCGCGGCAAGCTGCATGTGGCGTCCACCCGCCGCGTGCTCGGCGCGCTGCAGGCGCTGGCCGCCGGCCGCCCCAGCGCTGTGCGACTCGGACCTCGGGTTCCTGCTCTCAGGTACCTAATGTTCAATAGTTTTGTTCTAAATCTTGTTATGCAGTTCTCACCTCTTTTGTACAGTCACTCATATCCAATTACACTGAGCATTACATTATTGTCAACGCAACATTATCTAAACATGTTCTGATAAGAATGATTGGTGCAAGCACAAAGATCAGTGATGTACATATGTTCAGTTAAGTCAAGTATTGGTGTTTCTGTTCATGTTATGAGCTAACTGTATGTGATTTAAAATAGATAGTTAAGTGATGTGGAATCATGCATTATTACTATAGTTGCCAGTTGGTTTGGATTGTGTGGTTTATGTAATATTATATTCACTAATAATAGCAGGAGCTAGAGGACTCTGGCTAATGAACCAAACTACAGGCAAATGTATGTAGGCATTCTTGGGCTTTCAATGCTATCTTTTAATTTCAACATAAACTTTTTAATTTTTTATAATCACCAAATTTAATTTTTGATACAAAATAACCATTATTTTCAATATCTTCATCTTCATATTTTTGCCGTAATCATGTCTAACTATATTGTCTCTCCTCTCACTCAATCATCTTACACTTCACCATTGGGTGCACCATCATACAGATTCATACACCACCCCACACATGTTCATGTGTGTGTTATGTGTTACTCTGTGTACATAAGCTACAACACTGCCAAATTTAATCAATATCTGTTCAGTAGTTTTGGTGTGATTGAGTAACAAACATACAAAGTTATGAGTCCAACAACTTAGTACAATAGATTAACAAACTGCCGCTAAGCTGAAGAATGTATACAAATATCTGAATTCCGAACATGAGAGACCCGCGGGCCCATGCAGCTGTTGCAGGCCTGTTTGATACCACTACTTTATTTTGGGTATACACAGAATTATCAATAATTATATAAATATTCCAGTTAAATGGTGCATGCCAAGGCTCTTTACTTAGTACTCTTTACTTACTTAGCAGAGTATCAAAATCAAAATCATTTAGTGATATATCTACAGCTATGAATTGCAATTCTGAAGAGTTTTCTGAGATGCATGTAATTAAATCTAAAATAATAATTAATATTGACTGTATGTGTGTGTGTGTTTGTAGTACTGAGGAGACAGGACCCAGCGGCTCGCGCTCATCACTCCGTGTCAACACTGTGGAGCAGACCTCCGCCACCACTGGCGGAGATGAGCACAACAAGCCACACACGTGCTGTGTGCACTCACATGGGTAACTGTCATCATTATAATGCTAGTTGTTTATAATGTAAGGCTGTACATATCTATTAGTAATTCTATATAAATTGTTAGCATCATAAGCATTGTTGCCTTTACTGTCATATCAGCACTTTCTGCTGACACATGCACTTAAATCATTTGTCGTATAATATTTTGCATACTTGCATATGCATAGCAAGCTTTGTTCACTGTGGGTTCATTCAAATGTGTCAATAACCTTTATATGACCATAATTCAACATTATATTTTAATTTAATATCAAATTCATAATAATATAACAGAGAGAAAACATTAATTTAAGTAATAATTAAATATTCATAGTTGTACAACGATGACGTGTGTGTGCTTCAGATGTAACAACAGCAAGGCGCAGGAGTGGTGCGCGGCGAGTGCGGGCGCGGCGCGGCGCTGCGACGTGGGCGTGCAGCACGACACCGCCACGCTCACGCTCAGCCTCGACCACGCGCCGCCCCGCCCCGTGCACCCCGCCGGCCCCGCGCCCGCCGCCCGCCCCCGCGCTCCCACGCCCGCGCCGCCCGCCGCCGTCAACGAGTCCCGCAGACGCGCGCCACCGCTACAGTCTCTGCTCAAACACCCCGATAGAAACAAACGCGACCGAGCGGAGGACAATTCGGGTGCCGACTCGGCGGACGACTTCGAGCGACCGAGCAAGACGCCGCGGCGACAGAGACGGCAGGAGGTGCGCGCCGAGTCCGTGTGCAAGGAGCTGACGATCTCGGCCAGCGACGTGGCGGCGCTGCGCAGCTTCGTGGCGCGCACGCGGCGCGGCGCGCTGGAGCGCTTCGACGCGGACGACGCCTACAAGCGCGCGCTGTTCTACGCCATCAACCCGCTCGTGGACGTGCCGCGCTGTCCCCGCACCGAGCGCGCGCTGCGGGAGCGACACCACACGGCGCTGCCGCACTTCGCCGCGCGCCTCGGGCTCGCCCGCCGCTCCGACACGCAGTCCCCCGCGCCCAGTGCCGCCGCGCCCCGCGCCCGCCCGCGCCGCTCGGCCGCGCCGCACTACCGCGAGCGCAGCTCCAGCGACACGGACAAGGAGAACGAGCGCGGCTCCTCGCCCTACGTCATGAAGCGGCTGGTGCTCAGCAGCGACAGCGAGGCGGTCGCGGGCGGCCGCCGACACACCACCAGGTCTGTGACGAGCGCCACTAACACTCATGCCAGGAACGCCATGGTAAATGGCAGAGTTAGAGTGAAAAAAGTGAGGCAAAACAAACCAGTAGCGAGCCCCGCCAAGAGCAGGCGACGCGACTCCTCGAGCAGTGCGAGCGAGACGGACGACGAGGAAAAGAGAGAGAACACTAGACATGTTACTAACTCCACAAGGAGTAGTAGTAGGAGCAAGGCGACCAGTAAACAAGTGACACAAACTAAATCTAACAAGAGACAATCGTCGAGCTCATCCAGCAGTGTGAGTGAGACAGACACAGATAAGAGTGAGACGCACAACAAGACAGTAACTAACTCTGTTAAGCGTAACTCTGCTACTAAAGGAGGAGAAGTCAACAATGGACAATTGAAACCTCGAAAGAGACAATCGTCAACTTCTTCACACAGTGTGAGTGAGACAGACGATGCAGGGAAAGACAAACAAACAAAATCACCTGTAAGTGCCACTAAAGCCAGAACATCACTTATGAAGAGGGACGAAAAAGGTAGATTTTTGCCGGTGAAACAAACTAAATCTAACAAGAGGCAATCATCAAACACAGTGAACAGTGTGAGTGAGACAGATGATGAGAAGACACACACTCCGAGCAAGACAACAAGTAACTCAGTGAAGAAGAAAGCAATACATCCTCATAGAGAGAGAGTTGTAGATAAGAAACAAGTTGACACAAATACAAGACAATCATCAAGCTCTAACAGTGTGAGTGAGACAGACGACGAGAACAGAGAGAGACAAAAGTCACTAGTGAATTCTATTAAAAAGAAATCAACATTGATCAGCAAAGATAAATATACAAACAGGGAGAAAAAACAAATGCAAGAGAAATCAAAAAAGAGACGAGCATCAAGCTCTTCAAATAGTGCGAGCGAGACAGACAATAGAAGGAAAGAAACACACAATAAACCTGTAGTTAATTCAGATAAAAGTAAATCAAAGTCTAGTAAAGAAAGGGATGCAGATAGAGTGAAGAAAGTGATGGCAACAAAGTCTTTAGTTAGTCCCGCCAAGAAGTCCAAGTGGAGGAGTAGAATGAGCTCCAGTGAGAGAGAAGCAGACAAAGTGTCAGCAGCCAGCACCAAGCAGAAAGTGAAGAGTAAGAGCAGTGCCACGAGTGCGACGAGCGCGGTGAACAGAGTGAGCGAGACGGAAGACAACGAACACATACATGTTATCAGTAAAAGGTGAGTTATTCAAATATAACACTTTTTTTCAGCTTGTTATTGAATATCTATTTTATTTATTTATTTAGCAATTTCATACAGTCTTAAATGTTGCTGAAAATATCTGTCGCTACGATACACGTCGCAGTGATAAGGTCAGCATGAACAGCGGTTCTGCATGTACACGTTAAATGTAAACCTATCATAAAATTTAGTTTATTTGAGTTCAGTTCCTGCCCTGCTTTAGTCGAATAATATGTAATGTTATGTTTCAGGGCGTCTAGTTCCCGGCTGAAGGAGTACTCGAACCTGGAGGACCACGCGATAGTGGCGTGGGTGTCGTCGGGCGGGCGCGCGCGCCGCGTCAACGGCAACTCGGTGTGGCGCGAGCTGCAGGAGCAGTTCCCGGCGCTGGCGGGCGCGGCTCGCTCCTGGCACTCGCTGCGCAACCGCTACCTGCGCTACATCCTGCCGGCGCTGGGCGCGCTGCGCCTGCCGCCCGCGCACGTGTCCCGGCTCAGGGCCGCCGCCGCCACCGGCGAGATCAAGCACAAGAGGCGAGCCAACTCCGAGGCGCCGCGGCGGAACTCCATCTTCAAGGAGGACGTGGTGCGCGCCGCCTCCACGCGCCGGCCTCGTGTCGCGCCCGACTCGGAGCCGGAGCCCGAGGAACCGCGGGTGAAGTCGCCGCGGAAGCGAGCGGCGCCGTCGTCGCAGGAGGACAGCGAGGAAGACAAGGCGGGCGGCGGCAAGCGACAGTCGCTGCGCTCGTACTTCGTGGCTCCGCGCGCCTACAACGACGTGCGCAACTCGTCCGACGTGTCGTCCCCCGCGCCGCGCGCCGCGTCTCCTCCCGCCGCGTCCCCCCGGCGGCCGCGCCGCTCACGCGCGCCCCCCACGCCGCAGCCCTCGCCCCCTCCAGCCACGTCACGCTCACGCAAATTATTCAATCCTAAGCTGGTTATGTGACGAGGCTCGCACGACACACACATACATACAGAGGTTAAACTTACTTTCAGTAATCGACAATGGTAATTAGTTAATAAGCGTGATTATGTGTGACCCTCGTAGGTAGTAAGAGTGTTGTAAATACAGAGAGTAGAGTTACAACTCCTCACGTCACTGTCAGCCTGGTACCTCGCGCGGTATGGACGACTGACTGGTAACTAACTCTTGTTAGGGTTATTATAGTTGAATTGAACAATGACTATTATGTTTAAAATATTTAATTTTGAGGAACCAAGGTAAACCATTGCGAAATAGCTAATGTCAAGTTATTGAAAACTGCTTTGTTGTTGTTTGCTAGTATATCAATAGACATATTTTTGTGACTGATAGCTATAATGTTCTCTGCAAGTGTACTGAGTACGTTACAACTCCTCGCGTCACTGCGCGCCTGATACCTTCCCGTGTTACCTCTGATTAGAAATTAAAATCTCGTCACTTACGGATAAAGCTATCTGGTAGATAAAGTGGCAGATAAATTGTATAAATATGATCAAATGCTAATTTGTTAATATAATCTGATACATAAGTAGACTCCTACTTTGTTTTTTTTATATAGGCTTATATCACAATATGGATTAGTTCCAGATAAGCCATCTGATGCTTACCCAGACGTAGTGTAACTGGGCATTCAACTTTATAACTTTTTCTTTCCTGAGTATATATTTGAGTGATTATTTGAAGCTTAAATTGTAACAAATGAATAACAATGAACAAAATAATATGTCAATTACTTCTTTCCACGAAATATTCTTCCATATAGAAATTGTAGATAAATACCTAAAGAACAAAATACTCTTATGTTATCCTGAGAGAATAATAATATGTATATACTTGAGTGGTCACTATGTCTGACAGACACAATCTTGTACTAAGTATATATAATAAAATACATATATGCCTCTATTGTTCCTTGGCTGTAAAAACGACTATAAGCTTCCATACTAATAAACTGTAATTCTTCTTCCACATGTTGTTATAATTCGTAGACTGTATAGTATCTGCCTTATCGGCACAAGTTGCGAGCACGCTTTGACGTGTATTATACATATATAAATGTGGTTAAAATCATATTTAATTGTGGTATGTGACACTGTAAATACAGCTGCAGAGGGCATCTTATGTCCTCAGTCTAAGATCGAAAGTCACTTACGTAATTTTACATTTACTCCTAAATAGTTTCAAATTGTGAGTGACAAAAAATTGAATAACTAATCAGAGCTTATACCACGTTTATAAGTAAGACAGAACATTAATGTTTATGAAGAACAATATTATTTTAAAAAGATATTTTGGTGACAGTACAGTCAGTTAATTGTTATAATCGTGCTCGACTTGTTGTCTTCCTGACATTATACCTTTACTTTTGTATTTTCTGTTAATTTTCCAATTGTTTGTTTAAGTTACTAGTTGTTAAGTGACGAAGATGTTCAGTTGATTGTACTATTATTGTAATATATTTGTTCATTATCAAGCTTTTCTTTACTCTATTGAACTTTCATCAATTACTTATGGGTCATTCTAAGTTATGAGGTAATTTCAATGTCAATGAATTTTTTTATATTTTTAATTGATAATTTATTTAAAATAAAGCTGTGAGATTATCAAAGTCAGTATCTTCTGTAAGGTCACTAAAATTCACCGATGAAATGTTTTTAATTTAGTCACAAAAGCGCCTTAAACATGAAAAATTTATCTCCCCTGGTCTGTCCTTTAACCGATCATGTTAATAAATTAGTATTTTTAACTATCTTTAAATTATTAAATAAATTAAATTGTGTATTATTTAAAAACTAGACAAACTAAATTAAAGCAATGGAAAAAAATGAAAAAGGTAACATTTAGATATTCATAAAATGTTTAATATTGAAATTTGTCCCTCGTATATAGCATCTCTTCCCCTGGCGTTTTGTTTTTATTAAAAACTCACGACTTTTAATTTCGCCGCGTAAATTCTGACCTTGAGCACCAAGTTACTAACGTGAAGTTGACAGCAAGCCGTCGGCGCGAATGCGCCCGCCATATGGTTCGCTATTACACAGACGCCACTTGGTGAAAACTGTCGTGGTTCAGTGAGTGTGTTCTTTCCCCTGGTAAGATTTTATTCTTTATTATAAGCATAAATATTTTACTTTCTTCCTAGAATTACTGTAATGTATGCAAAGAATCGTAATCTTCCCGTCTAATAACTTGTTACAAAAATTTAGACTTTTATATCGATATTTTGTCGAAATAGTATCTCCCCTGTCTTCTTTCCCCTGCCGCTTAAGGTACCAGGGGAGATACTTACTGCTCAGGGGAGATAACTTCTTCCTGCTTATGATGCAGTTATCCATTATTTAGTATCCGAGTGTATTTACCTAGTCTGGTTTTAGTTTAAACATAAATCTTGTTATTTTAAATGTCGATTGTACGAGTGTTTATTGTCGCTTTCATCCTAAATATCTCATACCAGGTAGTGTTCCTCGAAACTCTTATTGTTTTTGTAATAAGTAAAGGAGCAGTCCTTTTTACCCGGTTACCATATAGAAAAACGTCGATGCCAAGTTACCATATTTTGGTTACAGATTATGGCGGCACGAAAAAAAATGACGCGTGAAGAACGCTTAGAAAAAAAACGTGTAGCGGAAAGACTGAGATACCAAAAAATAAAAAATGACCCTGTGAAATATGAACAGCAAAAGATTAAAGAGCAAAAGAAATATGATAAGAAAAAAGAAGGACTAATTAAAACTGTGAATGAAATGACACCTAGAGAACAAACAAATTGATTTTCGTATAATGTCATGTCTTTGTTGCTTTGTAGGAATGAAAGATTATGTTATAGTGATGTCTGATGGCTGTTGAAATTAAGTCTGATTAATATTAAACAAAAATGAAGTTGATTCTCAAACTACCACTGTTATTTATTTCATAATACAACATAAATGTCCCTCCCCTGTCCTCAGTATCTCCCCTGGTCAGTTATAAAATGGTAAAAAATTAAGATTTTGTCTGGCTGTTGTCTGGATATGAAGATAATAAGTGTTTTGGTAAGAAAATACTGATACTACATTAATTTTTTATCATTTTTGTCATGCCGCCTCTTCTAACATCATATTACCTCTTAACTGAGAATGACCCTTATTTAAATCCGCGTAGAATTAGTTTATCTTTCATTCGGCACTCAGAAATCTTCGTTTAGTGAAATCGTGATGGTTCATATAACATTGAAGTGTCACACATCGTGATGTGATAGAGTGGAAAAAATTACGGGCCATGGAGGGAAATCATGGTTTTTTTAAAAGAGACATATAGATGTTCGTATTGTTAATATTAGTGATTACTGAGAAGTAGAGAATACATCGTACATATTATATGCGAGCGGTCTGTATACTCGTGAGACATAACGTATACAGTTTATAATATGTGTTAAACAATTATGGCTCAGAATGTGTATTTTCTAATAAATTGTTTATAATTATCACGTTTTTATTTATGTGTCTGTGGTATGATTAGTTGTCGAACTTAATAGAGGCTCTCAAGACAATGTTAAACAACAATCGCGACTTGTATCATGGAGACGCTCAGCTCAAATAACATTGCACGTACGTACTGCACGTGTAATGTCAGCGTTACGAGAACACATTGATCATGTGTATCAGGGGTCTTGCAGATCTTAGCATCTGCTTCCGCGAATGTTTAGAGTAAATCCTACATCAGCATTGTGATCCTAAACATCGACATCCGCAACTACCCTAGTTCGTACACTAAGTTATTTAAAATACTAACAAGCTCGCAGCCCTAGATACCTTACATCTTAAATGTTTGTTCTACGAGTTCTGACCATACCAATTCATGAAAAATAATCCACTTTTTAAGTTTTCATTGTACGGTCATACCATTTGTCATAGTCATAAGTTTCGGTTTCCTACTGATATTATAAATGCTAAGTTTTAATTTTATTTCTACCCTGGAGATGTATTGACGCAGACAAAGTTGCGGGTAGAAGAAACAAAAGCACGGTATGACGACGCTCGCGCATGCCTACCCTCATGATAATAATAGTTGAGCGCTATGTGCAACGCTATCAAAAACATTTAGAATCCAATGTAATCTGTTAGAAAATATAATATTCCATTGTAATAATTATGTAGTCGCGAAAACTTAAAACTACCCTCTCTACAATACATAATTATTTAGTTAAAATGAATTTGTTACCATAACTATGCATAATACTAAATTGCTAAACGGAACTTAAATGCGGTAAGAATTGTAAAGTTACGATACCTTACTTGCAGCCCGCCGTGGTCGCGGCTGTGACGTAGCTGCCAAGCGTCGTCTCCGCACGGTTTCAACGCCTACCCTCACTTGTGTGTTCACTATTTTCAAATAGTTACACAACACTTAAACTACACACATCTACACAATCGCTGCCTACTCAGTTACAAGGATTAAGACTCACTACATTATACTATTATTACTATTTAAAATAAATAAGTATTTAATCACATCGATCGATACGTCGCGGAGAGTTCGTTGACGCGTGCACGTCAGCGCGTGCGCGTCACCGCGGCCGACTGACAAGACAAGATACATGCATCAAGTTGAACCCCCGCCACCACCCCGCACCGCATCCCCGACCCCCGCGCGTCTCGGGCGCACGAGTAAAGAACGTTCAAGCCGGCACAACTGTTTTTTTGTAATAAAAATTTGTATGAAGAAATGATGAAAAGTCGATGTGATGATGATGATGACGATGACGATGATGATGACGACGATGATGATGATGATGGCGATACATGTATACGTAAGTGTAAAAATAATACATATTTTTAGTTAAATCAAATATATAAAATGTAATGAAACCAAGTTGCTATACTACAAAATATTCATTTATTTCAGTTTGGTATCATCGTGACGTCACGAGCGCCTCGCACGCACACGCACACACACACACACACACACACACACATTACATTACTATATACATAAGTACTATGTACAGGTACAGTGCACACACACACACTGACAACTGTAACACACCGTGTCATATATGTACAATGCCGTGACGTCACTCAGCTGTATTATACTCACTATGTGACGTCATTATATCGGAGTCTCTCACACACTACACATTGTCATATTCACATGATTCTTTACAAACTTCTTCTTATCGTATGGTTAGTGGTCAACCTAGTGTCAAAGTTGTTCAAGCCCGAAGGCCTTGACACACACACGCACTGTACATATGACACGGAGTATAGATTTTTTTTATTTTCAGCACACGTATTCGTTACGAATATTTCAATTAGTATGTGTATTAAATACACTAATTAATTAAGTGTGTATTTCAAGTTACAGTTGTCAATAATGACACAATTAGTCATATCGAGTGCCGGTGTCAATACCTTACCTCTACGTAGAGATAGGTTAGGCTACAGGTTCATTATAATATTGTGAATATTGCTTCAAGATTCTTATCAATATCAAATTCGTTGTCAATGATTGAGTAAGTGTTTTGTATAAAAATAAGTTAATTTTGCTCATTACATTTTAAGTAGAGACTAATATCAGATAAAGAATTTATTGTAAAAGAAATATTTCTAATTTTTCACTTATAACATTTTTTTAAATTCATACTTTATGTTTAACCCTAACAATCCAATCCCTATCTGTAGATAAGTTATTGGCACCGGCCTTACAAGTGGAAGTATGAAAAAATACTTAAAGCTAGATCATGATGAAATCACTGAGAATTGTCACATTATACTATTATTATATATTTACAAGTTTTGTTCAAACCACGCCATGTACAGTACACACACTGTACACACGCAGAGTCACTTCATTGAAAAATAATTTATTCAATTAATCCAAATAGTCTACTGAAATGTTACATTTCAGGCTTATCGCTTGCATTTTCAGAGGACTCAACAATTTTTTTTTAACTAATTATATTCAATGTACAGAATTGACCTCTCTACAGATTAACGATTTTAAACTGTCGCGACTTGTACACATAATATTATAATGTAACGGGTCTTAATCGCGATTGAAAATTAAAGGTTAGAATACCTTATATGTTCACCCGACGTTTCGATCGCATTACAACGACCGTGGTCACGAGCTGACTCTACCACGGTCGTTGGAATGCGATCGAAGCGTCGGGTGAACATATAAGGTATTCTAACCTCTCTACAGATTTATTATAAGTATAAATATATTGGAGTGTTTAGTACAAACTTAAGTTAAAGTTTGTGGGGTCGCCACCCTTGTCCCCCGGCCGCCATCTTGGAAAAAAGGGGGTATATTGCCCCTAAACGTAACATTTCAATGAACTAATATAATTATATTAATTAACTATAACATCACTTGATAACTCAACGTCCGAGCTGGGAAGTCCTTACACCTAGTGAACCACAGTACAAATTACTTATATTTACCTTATGTGCGTTAAGTACAAACTTATATACTACTTATATACAAAATTCATTGTTCATTGCAGTCCCACTGTTGCGCTGAAGATGCCCAGTTAATTTCTTTTACAAAGACTAACTGCTAACTTAGCGTTGACTTTACAAACATACAAACAACGGACACGAAACATATCACATTTAGGGCCAACTACACCACTCCTTGATAAATGTTAGATAACCTATCTACTGCATAAGGAGGCAGGCAATTTATCTGTCAATGTTTTACGTAATAAATGAATAAGTGTCAGTTTAATTTATTTGTTAGATAATGTGAGGAAAATGCACGAAATCGACTGTCAAAGTTTTACTTAATAAGCTATCTACTACTTATCCAGAACTAGTGTAAGTAGGCTTTAGTCTGTTTTGCTTTAAATGTCTTATTTAGTAAATAATTTTAGTCTTTTGTGAATTTGTGCGTATGTTAAGGGATAATCTCGGAATCTACTGGATGTATTTTGAATCAAGCTTTCTCAATTGAAAGGTACATAATCAATTATTCTGCCTATGTATGTATGTATGATGTCTTCCCGGCGGAAACTGGCCATCTGTGCAGGACTTTGTTTATAGTGTCCAAGTGTGTGCACAATACACAGATACACTGTTTGCATAAATTGACCGAACCCGGAGGAACTAGCCAGTATGATTTATTTCTAAAATACAATTTCTTAAATTATTTATTATCCTATATTTACTATATTTTAAATTACTTTATTACTATATAAGACATTTACTCCACCTGGCACTCGAAGCGCAGTAGCCAACTAACCACTGCACTCACTAATCCCACTATTTAATAGTGGGAGTGGGCTACTAGCCCAGCAGTGGGACGGTACCTACGTGCTAAAGTATTGGTCTTACAAACGTGGTGAATCAGTAAGACGGTGATACATTGAGATTGCAGTTCTCTATCGTGGATGAGAACATTGTCTACTTACAACATAGTACAAGTAACAACTAAGATATGACACGCACAACCAGTTACAACACTCACGGATAAGTGTCGGATAGCCTGACTGACAGATAAACAATCTGAATTTATGGAAAAATCTGTTATAACTACTTTGATACCCATCCAGAAGTCGAAAAATCAGATTTAAATCAGTTTCACGGCTAATGGGTAAGTTTCAGATAAGCTATCTAAAAGAAACAGTTATGAAAAACTCTTTTTCATACTTATCTCGAAGTCTAAACACCCGGGTTTAATCAATACCTCGACATACGAATAACTATCAAATAAGCTATCTTCTAGATAAAGTTCATGAACAAAATCTGTCAAAATACCAAAAAATACTATCCGACACTTATCCAGAGTTATTGAAACCGGCCGTTAAAAAATAATCGATAGTTTACACTTATATAAGACAGTTTGAGCTTCCACTATCACTATGTACAAATTATCACACCAATATATACTTATATACTAACAAAGACAACTCCTGTACTAACAACATGTCTTGAAGACCTTTTAATAGTCAATACACGAAATCCGCCAACATACCTTTACATGTTGGCGGCGTTCTGTCAGTTGCTCTACAAGACGCCAACAAAATTATCTTGATTCGCCGACATTTGTCGGCGTGTCGGCGGACTGATTTGCAAAATGCTTTACAAACGATTTAAAGAAAAATTATTTGAAAATCACACAAACAAATTTGTTCCGTGCGATTCTAATTGAATCTACACTTGGTCAACATTGTGAACTTAAGGTTTAAACCCTTCCTTATTATGAAAGGTAAACCTTTTCTAGCAGTGGGACAGTAATATACTAGCTAAGGAATTGAACCGGCTACCCCCACGTTGTGATACCGTCTTATCCCATCACAGGTTTCGTCAAAACTAAAAACAGTTACATAGCTGATTCAAAATACAGACTGAAACACAATTCGGTCTATATTTCAGTCTAGAAACATAACGCCTTGCACTCAAAGTATAAGTAGAATAGTATCAGTAGTATAACAATGTGTATGAAATTTAAATCACATGGTAAACATCACTGAAAATACATTTTCTATTACAATATTGACTTAAGCCCTTTTAAAAATACATGTGTCTCAGCTTTCCTTAGCGAAAAGTTACTGCATTGTCAAAATAAAAACGTCGTAAACGACATGATGTGTCATTTTTCTATGAGAGTACTGTTCTTGCATTATTTATGTAATATACACCTTTTAATTTTAAAAAGAGCTTATGAACACATATCGCTCGATGTCGCGGCACATTTGTTCACTAGTATATAAAACACTTATTTATACTTGTGTGTCTTACAGAAATGTTGCAGTCCCTTAGGGGTCATAGTCCTGACGCGGCCGCGACTCGACACCGACGCTACTGTGCGATTAGTCGCCACCACTTCACTTGACGACGCGACACTGCGACTTGTCGTTGCGACAGTTCGATTTGTTCTCGTACTACGTGTTCTAATATTATAGTCAACCGCTGCACTTGTTGGTACACCACTGCGACTTGTCGACGCGACGTTGCGATTTGTCGCTACTCTTGCCGGTGCGACACTGCGGCTAGTTGCAGGGTTTGGTGATGCATCGCTGCGACTTGACGCCACATTGCTGCCACTTGCGGGGACGCTACGTGTTTCAATATGAAGACTAGGGGTGGAACTTGCTGCTATATCGGTGCGATTTGTCGATGCGACAGAGCGACTAGTCGCTACAGTACGTGTTCCAATATTGGAATTAGCGGCCACACTGATGGTCGGAGAATCGCTGCGATTAATCGGTCTTATATTAGTCAACAGAACGCTGCATCTAGACAGTGTGAAGTCAGGTGAGATGAGACCAGTTCGAGGCACAATGTTAGCGACTGTGTGACTAGTCGATGGAATCGTGCGACTAGTCGATGCGACGGGGCGACTGGAGAGCGGAAGGGTGGAAATCGTTGTTGTCACTGAGCGACTAGTGATGGGATTAGTTTCACTTGTCACTGGGACACTGCGACTAGTCGTTGCGACTGGACGCCTAGTGATCGGGAGGACGCGACTCGTGGATGGCACAGGACGCCTAGTGAAAGGGAGAGCACGGGCAGCCCCTGGTGGAGCGCGACCAGTCGGCGCGGGGCGACAGGTCGCGGCGGCGGGGGGTTATTCGCGCAGCAGGCCGCGCGCCTTGGGCGTGAGCTTGCGCACGCGCCCGCGCATAGAGATGGACACGCCGCCGGCTGGCGTACTGCCGCTGGTACTGCTCGACGGTTCCGCGTCCGCTGACGATGGACCTCCTGCACACAGAATAACATAGTTAAAATCATAACAATAAGCATAAACTGAGAGAACTCTTTCAATTAATGAAAATCTCTGGAGATAGTGAAATACAGGAACGATTTTTCCCTAGTAGTAGGAAAGACAGCGGACTTTTGTAGCTAGTTTATCAACTAACTTTCATCATCATAATGATATTAACCAAAATATACACGAGTATTTGTTCTGAGCCTGGATGTTAATGTATCTATATAAGTATGTATTTACAAGTATAAAAGTATGTTTATCAGTTACTAGCTGACCCGCGCAACTTCGCTTGCGTCACCTAAGAGAATGAGTCAAATTTTCCCCCGTTTTTGTAACATTTTTCGTTGCTACTCCGCTCCTAATGACCGTAGCGTAATGTTATATAGCCTATAGCCTTCCTCGATAAATGGGCTATCTAACACTGAAAGAATTTTTCAAATCGGACCAGTAGTTCCTGAGATTAGCGCGTTCAAACAAACAAACAAACAAACAAACTCTTCAGCATTATAATATTAGTATAGATTTGGTTACCAAAGTACAAACACTGCTTAGTTTGGAATCAAATGACCGTGTGTGAGTTGTCCAATAATATTTATATTTATTTAAAATATTTATATTTTTAAAGCTCGCCCCATATTGCATAGTACCAACAATATGAAGTACAAACGCAGATACATTTTTCATACCCTACACGTTCAAATATCAATCATGGTTACAAAACAAATATAATAACCTGTCGTGTGAATAAGTCTACTGGCATACGTACTACGTACCGTTGTTGTGCGGCGCGTGTGTGGCGTGTGTAGCGTGTGTAGCGTGCGTGGCGTGCGTGAGGTGCGCCGCGTGCCCGTTGAAGTAGTTGTGGTCGCTCGTGTGCGACGAGCCCTCCGCGCTCGCGCTCTGGAACACAACACATTGTACACATAGTATAAATAAAGAAAGAACGAAGTATAAATAAAACACTGTAACCCTTTTTTTGATATAAATGAGCTTTGGAACTTTAATAAAATGACTGAGAGAGAGAAAGAGAGGGGGTGGGGGGAGGGGTAGTAAGAGAAAGAGAGAGAGTAAGAGAGGGGGGGGGGAGCTGGTGTAAGAGTAAGAGAGATAGAGAGAGAGAGAGTAAGAGAAAGAGAGAGAGTAAGAGAGAGAAAGATTAAGAGAAAGAGAAATAGAGTAATAGAAAGATAGAGAGAGAGTAAGAGAAAGAGAAATAGAGTAAGAGAAAGATAGAGAGAGAGTAAGAGAAAGAGAAATAGAGTAAGAGAAAGATAGAGAGAGAGTAAGAGAGAGAGAGAGGGGGTAAGAGAAAGAGGGAGAGAGAGAGAGATAAAGAGAGGTTAGGAAGAAAGGGACAGTCAGTAGAGCTGGTGGTGGTGTTACCTGCTGCGCGTGGTGTCTGCGGCGCGTGGCGAGGTGCGCGTGCTGCGCGCGCGCGTGGTGTTGCAGGCGCTTGCTGATGGCGGCCACCGAGTCCTCCTCGCTGTCCTCGTTGTAGCGCCGCTGCGAGCGCCGCGCGCGCAGCGACACGCCGCCCTGTGACAGACAGACAGACACGTTATATACGAGTAACGACACAGTAGCGCCGCGTGGTGAGTGCACTCACGTGTCGCTGCGAGCGCCGCGCGCGCAGCGACACGCCGCCACCCTGTGACGGACATACAGACACATGTTATATATACGAGTACATAGAGCACGTGTCGTGTGCAGCGCGGGTACTCACGTGGAGTGGAGTACCACTCGGTGGAGTAGCGCGGCCGGTACGAGCGGTCCGACTCGTAGCGCCGCGTGTGTAGCGTGTGTAGCGTGTGTAGCGTGTGTAGCGTGTGTAGCGCGGGTACTCACGTGGGGGTGGGAGCGCGGCGCGCGGGCGGCGGGCGCGGCCGGCTCGCGGTACAGGTGCAGCGGCCGGTCGTCGTCGGTGGAGTAGCGCGGCCGGTACGAGCGGTCCGACTCGTAGCGCCGCGTGTGTAGCGTGTGTAGCGTGTGTAGCGTGTGTAGCGCGGGTACTCACGTGGGGGTGGGAGCGCGGCGCGCGGGCGGCGGGCGCGGCCGGCTCGCGGTACAGGTGCAGCGGCCGGTCGTCGTCGGTGGAGTAGCGCGGCCGGTACGAGCGGTCCGACTCGTAGCGCCGCGTGTGTAGCGTGTGTAGCGTGTGTAGCGTGTGTAGCGCGGGTACTCACGTGGGGGTGGGAGCGCGGCGCGCGGGCGGCGGGCGCGGCCGGCTCGCGGTACAGGTGCAGCGGCCGGTCGTCGTCGGTGGAGTAGCGCGGCCGGTACGAGCGGTCCGACTCGTAGCGCCGCGTGTGTAGCGTGTGTAGCGTGTGTAGCGTGTGTAGCGCGGGTACTCACGTGGGGGTGGGAGCGCGGCGCGCGGGCGGCGGGCGCGGCCGGCTCGCGGTACAGGTGCAGCGGCCGGTCGTCGTCGGTGGAGTAGCGCGGCCGGTACGAGCGGTCCGACTCGTAGCGCCGCGTGTGTAGCGTGTGTAGCGTGTGTAGCGTGTGTAGCGCGGGTACTCACGTGGGGGTGGGAGCGCGGCGCGCGGGCGGCGGGCGCGGCCGGCTCGCGGTACAGGTGCAGCGGCCGGTCGTCGTCGGTGGAGTAGCGCGGCCGGTACGAGCGGTCCGACTCGTAGCGCCGCGTGTGTAGCGTGTGTAGCGTGTGTAGCGTGTGTAGCGCGGGTACTCACGTGGGGGTGGGAGCGCGGCGCGCGGGCGGCGGGCGCGGCCGGCTCGCGGTACAGGTGCAGCGGCCGGTCGTCGTCGGTGGAGTAGCGCGGCCGGTACGAGCGGTCCGACTCGTAGCGCCGCGTGTGTAGCGTGTGTAGCGTGTGTAGCGTGTGTAGCGCGGGTACTCACGTGGGGGTGGGAGCGCGGCGCGCGGGCGGCGGGCGCGGCCGGCTCGCGGTACAGGTGCAGCGGCCGGTCGTCGTCGGTGGAGTAGCGCGGCCGGTACGAGCGGTCCGACTCGTAGCGCCGCGCCGAGCCCGCGCTGCCCGCCGCCTCCGACGAGCCCGACGACGACGACGACGAGCCGCCCGTGAACCGCTCGCGGATACTGCACACACACAATACACATTACAATTTACAAGTTAGCTATAACTGTCCCGCTGCCGGACAAGGGTCTTCTCACAAAATGAAAAAGGCATTCGGTATAGAGTCTAAACACACACGCGTCTACTAAGAAAAATACACACACAACTTTGTGCGTAAAGTCACTTTGTCTAACATATATGATACCATATATGGCCGAGTGACAAGTACCAAGCTCGCAGTAAAGCAAGGAAATAAGCGCCTTTGTTTGTGCAACACATGCACTATACTGCACTATACGCCAGGGGCTGCTGGTACTAGGGCGACAGTAACGCTAGAAGATACGTATAAGAATATCTAGCACACCACACATATGACGGAGGCACAAGTACCAGGTTGTCAGTAACGTTAGGAGATGTATAGGTAGGTGATGTACTGACCGTTTAGGTTGTTTCTGTCGGTGTGTCCTACGTCGTGATCGCTCCTCGCTGGTGTCGGAGCTCACCAGGCGACGCTTGCGTGCGCTGCGACTCGACCGCGCGCCGTTCTGTACACATATACACCTGGTTAGTTACTGCCTCAGTGTAATAAGGTCACGGGATAAAAACATGCATGCAGTAAATGAGTGAGTGAACGAGTGAGTAAATGAACGAATGAGTAAATGAGTGAGTGAATGAACGAATGAGTAAATGAGTGAGTGAACGAGTGAGTGAATGAACGAATGAGTAAATGAGTGAGTGAACGAGTGAGTGAATGAACGAATGAGTAAATGAGTGAGTGAACGAGTGAGTGAATGAACGAATGAGTAAATGAGTGAGTGAACGAGTGAGTGAATGAACGAATGAGTAAATGAGTGAGTGAACGAGTGAGTGAATGAACGAATGAGTAAATGAGTGAGTGAACGAGTGAGTGAATGAACGAATGAGTAAATGAGTGAACGAGTTAGTGAATGAGTGAACGAGTGAGTGAATGAATGAACGAGTGAGTGAATGAATGAACGAGTGAGTGAATGAATGAACGAGTGAGTGAATGAATGAACGAGTGAGTGAATGAATGAACGAGTGAGTGAATGAATGAACGAGTGAGTGAATGAATGAACGAGTGAGTGAGTGGACGAGTGAGTGAATGAGTGAACGAGTGAGTGAGTGAATGTGTGAGTGAATGAATGAACGAGTGAGTGAATGAGTGAACGAGTGAGTGAATGAGTGAACGAGTGAGTGAGTGGACAAGTGAGGGAATGAGTGAACGAGTGAGTGAATGTGTGAGTGAACGAGTGAGTGAATGAGTGGACGAGTGAGTGAGTGAGTGAGTGAATGAGTGAACGAGTGAGTGAGTGAATGAGTGAACGAGTGAGTGAGTGAATGAGTGAACGAGTGAATGAGTGAACGAGTGAGTAAGTGAACGAGTGAATGATTGAGTGAATGAGTGAGTGAATGAACGAATGAGTAAATGAGTGAACGAGTTAGTGAATGAGTGAACGAGTGAGTGAATGAATGAACGAGTGAGTGAATGAATGAACGAGTGAGTGAATGAATGAACGAGTGAGTGAATGAATGAACGAGTGAGTGAATGAATGAACGAGTGAGTGAATGAATGAACGAGTGAGTGAATGAATGAACGAGTGAGTGAGTGGACGAGTGAGTGAATGAGTGAACGAGTGAGTGAGTGAATGTGTGAGTGAATGAATGAACGAGTGAGTGAATGAGTGAACGAGTGAGTGAATGAGTGAACGAGTGAGTGAGTGGACAAGTGAGGGAATGAGTGAACGAGTGAGTGAATGTGTGAGTGAACGAGTGAGTGAATGAGTGGACGAGTGAGTGAGTGAGTGAGTGAATGAGTGAACGAGTGAGTGAGTGAATGAGTGAACGAGTGAGTGAGTGAATGAGTGAACGAGTGAATGAGTGAACGAGTGAGTGAGTGAACGAGTGAGTGAATGTGTGAGTGAACGAGTGAGTGAATGAGTGGACGAGTGAGTGAGTGAGTGAGTGAATGAGTGAACGAGTGAGTGAGTGAATGAATGAACGAGTGAGTGAATGAGTGAACGAGTGAGTGAATGAGTGAACGAGTGAGTGAGTGGACAAGTGAGGGAATGAGTGAACGAGTGAGTGAATGTGTGAGTGAACGAGTGAGTGAATGAGTGGACGAGTGAGTGAGTGAGTGAGTGAATGAGTGAACGAGTGAGTGAGTGAATGAGTGAACGAGTGAGTGAGTGAATGAGTGAACGAGTGAATGAGTGAACGAGTGAGTAAGTGAACGAGTGAATGATTGAGTGAATGAGTGAGTGAATGAACGAATGAGTAAATGAGTGAACGAGTTAGTGAATGAGTGAACGAGTGAGTGAATGAATGAACGAGTGAGTGAATGAATGAACGAGTGAGTGAATGAATGAACGAGTGAGTGAATGAATGAACGAGTGAGTGAATGAATGAACGAGTGAGTGAATGAATGAACGAGTGAGTGAATGAATGAACGAGTGAGTGAGTGGACGAGTGAGTGAATGAGTGAACGAGTGAGTGAGTGAATGTGTGAGTGAATGAATGAACGAGTGAGTGAATGAGTGAACGAGTGAGTGAATGAGTGAACGAGTGAGTGAGTGGACAAGTGAGGGAATGAGTGAACGAGTGAGTGAATGTGTGAGTGAACGAGTGAGTGAATGAGTGGACGAGTGAGTGAGTGAGTGAGTGAATGAGTGAACGAGTGAGTGAGTGAATGAGTGAACGAGTGAGTGAGTGAATGAGTGAACGAGTGAATGAGTGAACGAGTGAGTGAGTGAACGAGTGAGTGAGTAAGTGAACGAGTGAATGATTGAGTGAATGAGTGAACGAGTGAATGATTGAGTGAACGAGTGAGTGAATGAGTGTACGAGTGAGTGAATGAGTGAACGAGTGAGTGAATGAGTGAACGAGTGAATGATTGAGTGAACGAGTGAATGAGTGAACGAGTGAGTGAATGAGTGAACGAGTGAATGATTGAGTGAACGAGTAAGTGTACGAGTGAGTGAATGAGTGTACGAGTGAGTGAATGAGTGAACGAGTGAGTGAATGAGTGAACGAGTGAATGATTGAGTGAACGAGTGAGTGAGTGAGACAGGGAACAAGTGAGTAACGAGTGAGTGAATGAGTGAGTGATTGAGTGAGTGAATGTAAGAGTGACACTAGGTTGATAGCTATAGTGAAGTGCTCACGTGCGGCGGGTGGTAGCGCTGCTCGCTGTCGGTGTAGGTGAGCTCCACCTCGGTGTGCAGCTGCTCCTCCAGCACCTCGATGTTGGAGCACGCGCTCGAGCCCTCCTCCTCGCCCTCCTCGCCCTCCTCCGCCGACGACGACGACGAGCCCGCCCACGACTCCGCCCCGGAGTGGCCGTTCGCCTCCGCGTACACCTCTGTCACACACGATATAATAACAAAACAAGTTCAAATTATCGTAGATGTGAATCTACGATACCCTATCAAATACCCTACCCTCCCTATCAAATCTATCATTGGCTTCGAACTGCTGTCGAAAGATATAGAGCTCTAAAATATACACACCAGTGCACTAATGATATTTTAAAAGGAAAGTATATTAAACGGAATAAAAAAAAGCATTGAAATTGACTTCAAACACA
Source organism: Anticarsia gemmatalis (assembly GCF_050436995.1). Taxonomy (NCBI): domain Eukaryota; kingdom Metazoa; phylum Arthropoda; class Insecta; order Lepidoptera; family Erebidae; genus Anticarsia; species Anticarsia gemmatalis. The sequence continues at coordinate 5,575,320 of NC_134773.1, read as the reverse complement.
CAGCAATATTTATATTGGGTCAATAGTGTATATTGTGTACGTACCGTGCGTGTCTCGGCTGGTGCCTGCGACAGGCTCCGCGCTGGCGCTCGCACTACTGCTCTTACTCTTCTTGCCCACTCCTTTACCTGCACATCACACACAGCATAGTTTTATGTAGACGTTTAAGTATTCAAACTTTCTCCCCTCCCCTCTTCCTCTTACCCAAGACTCCGCCACTTACTAAGAACGAAGCTCTAGTTATCGGGTGTTAGTAAAAAGTTATCTTTGATCTCGATTTACACCATTATGATAATAGTCTTTAACTTAAAGTGCATAGTTTATTTATAGTATCGCGAAGGTGAGAGAAACAGCCGTTGTCTATGAGTTCTATAACACGTACACATTCGATATTTCGTTGTATATCATACAGTTTTTTAAACATTTCGTGAAAGCAAAATTCCTTAAAAAAATTGATCTGATTGAGACAGACAGTCAGCCGCGTTGTATCACAGTATTATAGTTATTTCCAACAGTGATTCAGTACAAACCCTTGTGCAACCTGAGCGGCGCATCACTGTCCCAGGAGTCCCTGGCGCTGGCGGGCGGCTCGTGGGCGGCGGGGGAGGGGGTGGGCGGCACGCGCGCGCCGTGCACGCGGCGCGACGTGGCCGCCAGCGTCTCCGAGTCCGAGCTGTCGCTGCCGCTGCCTGGCGACACCCGCCCGTTCGCCATCTCTGGGGGACACACTGCTTGTTCAGTTGCTGCAAGTACATACTACACGTTTGCTTGTTGCCAGTACCACCGCTCAGAGATAAAAGCTAATTGTGACGATAGTACTACGACTAGACTTACTATACTCAGTCATATGAGTGAAAGTGATATGATATAAGTAAATTTACGTAATTCGCACTTCTGATGTTTTTTTGTTTTATAAAAACAACAACTTTCGCATTAAGATTGCTCTTGTGTCGCGGGGACTTTTACAAACATACAAACAACGGACACAAAGTACAACCAGACCCAAAACATCTATTTGTGGATCACACAAATAATTGTTCCATGTAGGAATTGAACCCACGACCTCCCAATGCAATGGTATTGGCGTGACGACCACCTCTATCACTGCGCCACAGAGACAGTCTATAATAGCCCGCCTGTACCAGGTGTAGCCTCCTCACAACACATTCACACCTCACACAAGTACCAGGCGCGCAGTAACGCAAGGAGCTATACATACTGTTGGGCGCGCGCGCGGCCCGGCGCGGCCTCCGCACGGGGCGCTCGCGCTGCGGGCGCGCGGGGCGCAGCGCGCGCGAGCTGTGCCGCGACCACAGCGCCTCGAACAGCGCCGACAGGCGGACCGTCATCGAGTAGATCTGCAACAGAAGTACCTATGTATTAGTACATCTATGTCTCATACTTACGTTTATATTAATATTATAACGCTGGAAAATTATTTTTGTTTTAAATAGGCCATTTATCGCGGAAGACTTTAGGCTATATAACATCACGCTACGGCCATTAGGAGCGAAGTAGCAATGAAAACTGCTACAAATACGAGGAAAATAATGACACATTCTTTCCTATGTGACGCAAGCGAAGTCGCGCGGGTCAGCTAGTCGTTAATGTATAGGCAGACACAAAATTTATCATTTACCACTACATTCGATTTTTTTAACTAATCAAACACAGATTTACTTCAAAATCTCTTAGATCTCTGCAGATTCTAAATAATTCAGTCTTCATTTACAAATGTCCTTTTCCAAGAAACCTGTAATACAGTTTTAAAAGAGTAATAGATGAAACTCCGGAAAAAAATTACTAAAAGTAAACTTTCAGTTAAAAGCCACAAAAGAAAGGGCACTAGAAAAAGACACACGATCATCAAAAATATAATTTTTCGTTGTATTTAAAGTACCCACACTTATCCAGTTCTTTGGTCCTTAAGTCTTAAACCCTTGACTAAATGTAACAATGTTATAAATACTAGTGTAACACACCCGGCTCCTCTTATTAGTGTTGTAGAGTCTGCTGTTGGCGAAGACCTGGCGCACGTCGGCGGCGAAGTGGTCGGGCGTGGCGTAGTAGCCGTCCGCCAGCCGCGCGCGCACCGTGCCCAGGTCCATGGGCCGAGATACCACCAGCAGGTAGTCTGCGATTATATATACAGTTGTAGTATTATTGTATATCTATGTTCCAAAATATCTACCAAATTTCATGCGAATTGGTTCAGTAGTTTATGCGTGATTGAGTAACAGACAGCTACTTTCGCATTTATAATTTGTATATTAATATGGATTGTCTCTCTATGTGAAGAACTAAAAAAATGCGATATAATTTTATAATTGTTTAACTAAAAGTAGGGACCAATAATTCGCTTTTATGTTATATACTTAAACTTATTGTCAAATTATATCAAGCTGTTGGACCTCCATGAATAAATGAATAAATGTTCCACTCTGTCTGAGTCACTATCGTCGTAACCCTCCCACGTTAAGTAAGGGCGGCACATCATTTCTTCCTTCACTCATTTCCGTCTGACGTCATCTCTTTTAACCGTCCACTCTCTTTTTTTCATAATTTTTGTGACTCTTCTTTCTCTTTCCGTGACTCAGTAGCTCAATTATGCATAATTCGTGTGTTCAAAAACATCCATCACTAAAAACATGCACGTTGACATGTTGTGTCGTAGAGCTTGTCGTATCGTGTCTTATCGTATTATATCATTTTGAAATGAGTTGTATCATATGTCACTGTCACTATGTAGTGTAGAGAAGTGCTGTGTCGCGCTGTATCGAGTTGAGTCATGTCATGTCGTGTCGTGTCGTGTAATGTCGTGTCGTGTAGTGTAGCGTGGTGCAGTACAGTGTAGCGTGCGGCACGTACCGGGCGCCTGGTCGGGCTGCACGGCGGCGCGGAAGGGCTCGGCGTCGGCGCTCGCGCACAGCTCGGCCAGCACGCCGCCGCACGCCGCACGCCACGCGCCCGCGCCGCGCCCGCGACCGCGCCGGGACTGGAAACACGACACATGACACTTTGTAAGACGAAATATAGCTACATAATACGCAAAATAGAAGGCGAAATATAAATACAAGTGACGTATGCAAGGAGTGCGTGTGACAGAACGGAAGGACGAAATCGTTATGTCCACGTCACTTTAAAAAATAAACAACTGCGTATTTCAAGAATTATTATTTGAAAAGCTGAAAATTTTAAATTTATTCACGAATGACAGGCAATTTGTACATAGAGATCTATTTCTATACGACTATTGAAATTCGATTTCAATAGTCGTAACGATAAACTGATAGATTAATATTTATCTTCAGTAAGTAAACCGTGGATAGATAGAGTATTGAAAACGACCGTTAAACCGTGCGAATTAGTACTTTATCAACAATCATTGATACAGACAAACACATTATAACTATCTACTATAGTCAACTCACCTTGGTAGCGACCAGGGGCTCATCATCGGAGGAGCGGTAGTTGTCGGCGAGCTCGTGGTACTTGGCCAGCACGTCGCACTCGCGCCAGTTGGCGATGATGTGCAGCAGCAGGTCCGTCACCAGCCGCGCTTGACTGACAACAATATAAGTAGTAGTTAATTAATACATCTCCTTCAAGTTATGTGAGCCTGGTACTTGAGGGACGAGTACCAGGCTTGCAGTGACGTGAGAAGGTAACTCACAGCACACTTGTAATATAGCTGAGCGGTCAGCTATATATTGGACATACTTCCCTCATTCCATCCTTTCCTCTTTACTCCCACATTGTAAAACATTGTCAATAACTATTAATTTAAAATACCACCGATTATATACAATTGTTTTTTCATATTTCTTATTGGCTAGTTAAGTTAAGCCGTTCTCATATTCCCACCACCAACTTTCTCATCATACAAACCTATTTGAGACCCCATCCGAGTAAATTTCCTCACCTCCCTTCACTTTTACCCCCTACAACTTTTTAACGGCTCAACGTCTAAAAACACTCGCACATAAGTATCCTTTAATACAAAAAAAAAACTAAATTGAGATCACTGCATCCGTTCGGGAGATATGATGCCACAGACAGACAGACACACGTCAAACTTATAACACCTCTTTTTTTGCGTCGTGGGTTACAAATACTGCTAAATATACCTCAGAAATCGGGGTTAAATAATGTAATATTAGACTGAGAGTTCCTCCCTATAGTTGGAACGTCTAGGAGTCAAAAGTACCAGGCTATCATGACAACAGTCAGTCGTCCATAGCCAGTTGTGTTCACCGGTCGGTAAACGATCTGTGTGTTAAGCAACCCTTGGCGCGGTCATTCCATAAATGGCTGACCGCATAGTGGTATTTGAACTGGGCGTCTCCGTGCTTCGGAGGGCACGTAAAAAGTCGGTCCCGGCTGTTGTCTACCAAGATAACAGTAGTTAAGTCATGTCAAAGACCTCTCGGGCGGCTTGAACAACTTTGATACTAGGTTGACCACTAACCATACGACAAGAAGAAGAATCGCGTTGAAAACTTATTGTATTATTTATTTATTTATTTTAAAAGGTATGTACTCAACATGTTAATTTTATTGTGTGCAAGTCGCGCGACTTTAAAATAGTTATAGTGAAAGTACCAGGTCCACATAATTACTGCGGAGCTCTTAACAATAGCATTTTTTATATGAGTTGATACGCTACTGAATAGATAAACTACCGCTAAATGTGCGCAGAAACCGGGGGTAAGTAATATAGCATTAGACTTAGAGGTACTCACTATAGTAGTCAAAAGTACCAGGCGATCATAACATCAGTAGAGGTGTACTCACCGCACGATGTTAGCATGAGGTTCATTGAAGCTCTCGGCGTTGCTGGCGAGGTAGCGCACGTCGAACTGCGCGGCGGCGGCGCGGCGGTAGAACAGCTGCTCGCAGCGCGCGCGGATGGTGGCCAGGTCCACGGGGTACGGCACCACGCGGGCATAGGCCGGGTACTGCTGCAGGTCTACTGGTGCCACGAAGGGTTCTGCCGCGCCCAGGGTCATCACTGAACCTGTGGGGAGAGGTGAGTGTTAGATGCAGTATGGACATAATATACTGCACTTAGTAATTTTGGGAGATCCCTAGCGTGATTCTCTATTATTACTGACAACTGGAAGGTTATTGAGAAATTTTGTATAAAAGTCTGATCAGCGCCACTAGCGGGTGCCGTAGGAACTAACAGTTCAGAACATTTTAAATTTTAAGATACTTGTTAGTACCTACTGTAGAAAAAATCACGCTACTGAAACTGGGTGGTGGTCGTTAGGGGATGCATAGTATAATAGTAAAGCGTAGAGCAATAGAGTCACTATGGTTGCCAACTCGCCGACATACATATATCGGCAATTAGATGTCGGTAGTTAAATTTCACAGGTATGTCAACAAATTACCGACACTATTTTCATAAATTAAAAAGTGGCCGACATAATCTCGCCAACTATTGTCGGCGGGTCGGTTACTAATATATAGTCATAATAATGTTATAGAGTATATTATGTTGTACCGATATGTTCGGCGATGGCGCGGCAGGCGGTGGCGCGGTCGCCGTCCCACTCGTCGGGCGAGGCGCGGTACAGCACGGCGTCCAGCTCGCGCGGCAGGACCGGCACGGCGCCGCCCGGCATGCTGGGCAGGCGGGCTGGGTCCAGCGGCTCCAGGTCCCACGGGGACAGCCGCTCCACCTGCGAGAATTATATGAACAATGAATGTTACATGCTATACAATAATATTTTCCCGTTCGTTTTCAATATTCATTTTAGGAATTTTTAATTTTGACATACTTAAATTTCAATATAGGTCAACAAGTGACATAGTAAATAATTAAGCCGTTAAAATTTAGGATAGAAGTAGGAGACTAAAGTCTAATTTTCAGTTAAAATGATGCAGTATTGTAAGTATGTATTGTCAAACACGTCGTGACAGCCAGGCTTCTATTAACTTAGTATTAGTAGTCAGACAGTACGTACCTCCCCGTTGTCCCAGCGCACCCGCAGCGCGAGGAAGTGCGCGGCGGCGGCGGCGGCCCACTCCAGCGCCGCGGGCCCGCCGCCCGTGGGCGCCAGCTCCGCCGCGCCCGCGCCCGGGTCGCCCGCGCGCTCCAGCACCTGTGAGTACACGTTGATGATTAGAACTTAACGACTATTGTGCATATGAGAGGTCATGATGGCTCTTCAAAAATATACCCCTCCTTCAAATAAATTGTGAATTCCTGACTATTGTAATTCATTAAAATTTAAACAATAATGGAAGTGCCTTTCTTCTAAGTAACTTCAGATAATATATATAAGTACTATAACATAAAAATGTTATAGTACTTATAAAATCCTGTACAGGAATTAACACGCAGATAGCCCGCGACCACGGCGAATGTAACATGCGCCGAAATGTTAGGCAATCTTATGTAAAATAGTTTTTCAAGTTAATTTTTTTCTTTATTTTTTTTTTCTTTATTTTAAAAAAAAAAACAACTCCCGCACTAAGAATTGCTCTTGTGTCGCGGGGACTTTTACAAACATACAAACAACGGACACAAAGCACAACCAGACCCGAAACATTTATTTGTGGATCGCACAAATAATTGTCCCGTATGGGAATCGAACCCACGACCTCCCGTTGCCGTGGTATCGGCGTGGTGACCTAAACCACTGCGCCACGGAGGCAGTCAAAAGTTAATTACCATTCCCTATTATGTATTAAACATGCATAGCGAAACTATAAAAATTACAATTTGTAATATATTACTACAAATCATAACTTTTAAAATTGGAGTCATATCTTCATGGGTCCTCCATGGGTCATATTTTCTTTGTACCCTATATAATGTATGTATAATATTAATCTGTGTTTAACTACTATTATTAACCAAATAAAAGTATGTATTACCTCTCCGGTCCACCAGCAGTCGTCGATCATGCACCGGAAGCGGTCGCCGGCGCCCCAGCGCCGCGCCACCGCCGCCTCGTACTGCTGCCGGAGCACTGCACAACACCACTTAATATTATTATATACGATACAATATTAATACACATGCAAGTACATACTTATATCTTTCAGTGTTAGATAGCCTATTTATCGAGGAAGGCTATAGGCTATATAACATCACGCTACGGTCATTAGGAGCGGAGTAGCAACGAAAAATGTTACGAAAACGGGGAAAATTTTGACCCATTCTCTTCAGTGACGCAAGCGACGTTGCGCGGGCCAGCTAGTAATTAATATAATACATTTTGCGTCAATCATCTATCAAAAATAAATTAAAAATACAAACTGTTTTGATTTCCTTTTTGAGTGTGTAATTTTCTATAATCATTTTCCTTTGTAATATTAGTAGGATCAATTATCTAGGGAACAAAGTGTATATTAAGGTAGTTTTTCTAATGCTATAAACAAAAGTGTATTCAGTGGGTTATTATTGTTTTTGTTTGAAATTGGTTAAATAAGTCGGATTTCAAACGATCTGTTTTAGAGATAAACGCACTATATGGTTATGTAAAACGTAACATATAACAGTTAGAAGGTATTATATAATATATATACCTAAGAAGTCGATGACGTCGGGCATGTCGTGGTAGCGCACGGTGAGCGAGCGCGGCGCGGCCAGCGCGCACGCCAGGCGCAGGCTCACCACGCGCGGCGGCTTGATCACGTACTTGATGCCCACCACCTTCACCACCTCGCACTCCTGCAACACACACACATATATATTTTTCTTCTTATCGTATGGTTAGTGCTCAACCTAGTGTCAAAGTTGTTCAAGACCGAAGGCCTTTGACATGCCTTAACGACTGTTACCTTAGTAGACAACAACCGAGACAGACTTTTACGTATCCTCCGAAGCGTAGAGACGCCTTGTTCAAATACTACTATGTGGTCACTCATCTATGGAATGACCGCGCCAAGGTTTGGTCAACTCATAGATCGTTTACCGACCGGTGAGCGCAACTGGCTACGGGCGCCTCAAAGTACTAATATAATCTATATTTATATTATAAAGAGTAGAGTTTGTTTGAACTGAAATTGAAAAAAATATTTTATTGTTGGATAACTTTATTGAGGAAGGCTATAGGCTATATACTATCACGCTACGACTAATGGAAGCAGAGTTCAAGTAGAAAATGTTACAAAAGTGGAAAAAATTATGAGCCATTTTCTCTTAGGTGATGTAAGGGGTTTGCACGAGTCAGGTAGTATAATATTATAGGTAGATTTATAACGGAAGCAAAAAGGTAGTTACATTATATGTATTTTTTTTAAAAAGACAACTTCCGAAGAATTGCTCTTGTGTCGCGGGTACTTTTACAAATATACAAACAACGGACACAAAGTACAACTTGACCCGAAACAATTATTTGTGGATCGCACAAATAATTGTTCCGTGTAGGAATCGAAGCCACGAGCTCCCGACGCAGTGGTATCGGTGTGGCGATCTAAACTACTTCGCCACGGAGGCAGTCGTGCAGCGTGCGCCGCAGTGCGCGCGGCACCAGAGCCCTCGCCCCCCCGTGACAGCGGGCGCGAGGGGTGACACATACTCACACAACACGCACTCGCTACCTCTATCTAACTATACTTATAAACACGTTTCATTCCACTCACATTATAATTATTACTCTCCCGTATAGTAAAAACCTAATTTTCTGATAAAATCACGAAATAAACTTTAAAACTTACAAACGCATATAAACTAAATTACAATACCGAAACTTAAAACCACTCTTGTCTCTACATTCCAAATATTTTTTTTTTTATAATTACATAATATACAATATACTCACATATACATGTGTTCTGTCCCACGGTTTATCCCGAGGATTAATTTTGTACACGTCCTTCTCAGCCACTGCTTCGAAATACCTGCACAATTACATTAAATATTAATTTAAATATAAATAATTACCTTACCTTTCCCACTAATTTACAATACATAATAATTGTTAACTTTATCTAATTAATAACACATAAACAATTAGCGAACTGACTCGACTTCATCCGGATGCTACACAATTTTAACCCAAAGATTCTATTACCGTAGGAATTTTGATGCCATCAATCCCATACAAACTTTGTCTCGACAATAACAAAAATATTTTATAAGAAATCAATAAAGTTTAGTTATTAAAAAAATATTTCAATGATTTATTTATATTTAAATAGATAGATTAATTTCAATATAAACAACAACTTTCCAAATAATATTTCAAGAACAATAATCACTTATTATAACAATGTAGTACAACATTGTGAACAAACCTTGCATGTTGAAAATTAGAAAATACAAAGTATTGCTTAATCAACCTCAAAAATTCTAAATCTGTCTTTATTACTAGCTGACCCGCGCAACTTCGCTTGCGTCACATAAGAGAGAATGGGTCAAAATTTTCCCCGTTTTTGTAACATTTTTCGTTGCTACTCCGCTCCTATTGGCCGTAGTGTGATGAAATATAGCCTATAGCCTTCCTCGATAAATGGACTATCTAACACCGAAAGAATTTTTCAAATCGGACCAGTAGTTCCTGAGATTAGCGCGTTCAAACAAACAAACAAATAAACAAACAAACTCTTCAGCTTTATAATATTAGTATAGATTAGTATAGATAAGATAAACCTGTAACCGATTGACGTAGTACTAGCTCTACTAGCACTACGTCACTCGTAGCTACCATTCCGACACACAAAGTTAACTGGTGGGGGGGGGTGTGTACCTCTGGTGTCCGAGGCGGAAGTAGAGGCACTGGTCGCCCATCTGCGGGTGGTAGGGCGCCTTGCGCGGGGAGACCGCCGTGATCCACTCGCCCGGCCGGTACGCGTCCGGCAGCTCCAAGCCGCGACCCGCCACCGACTCCACGCTCACGGACGGACCTACATACATACATACATAAAGATTTATAGCAAAAACTAGCTGACAAGCCAAACTTTGCCATATAGATTATACTAAAATAGTTATAGAAAAATAGTGGTTAGTGATAAAAAGTAAAAAATTTAGGGTGGTATCTATTTTATAATTCGAAAAAAAAAATCAGGGTAGACAACCCTTAAGGGTATGAAATATAGATGTTGGTCGATTCTCAGACCTACTGAATATGCTCACGAAATTTTATGAGAATCGGTCAAGTCGTTTCGGAGGAGTACGATATCATCATCATCAGGTGAGCAAATGATCTGTAGATTAGGCAACTCCTGGTCTCATCGTTTCATAGATTGGTGACTACATAGTGGTATTTGCGTCTGTGCTTCGAAGGACACTTAAAAAGTCGGTCCCGGATGTTGTCAATAAAGATAATCGTTAAGTAATGCCAGTGCCAATTATACAATAAAATAATGAAAAAAACTTTCAGAAGAAAATTAACAAATAGGGCTGGAACCTGGGACGTACACAGATGCAGTGACCATGATATATGTGTGTGTGTGTTACCTGCAGGTCCGGGTGGCGGGTCGGCGGGTATGGTGGTGGGCGGCGCGGCCTGCGACGCGGGCGCCGGCACCGAGCGCTCCGAGCGTTTGGGCGCCACGTGACTCGGACTGTACCTGAACATACACACAAAACATTCTAACCTTTTTCAACTAAAAAATATAAAAGCTTTATGGCGAAAAAACATTACAGCCTGAAAAAAATAGCTCTAATGATGAATGACCAATAATAACCAAGTCAAGACTGCTATTAATAGTACCCTTTATGAGTGTACGAGAAAGGCAGCAGTCCGAGACGAGTGGCGACGAATAGTGAAGCGAGCTACCAACCCCGATGACTACGACTGACGACCACGACCACTCTGTCAAGAGTGTAGCGACCAAGAAGAAGAATGATATATAATCTCGTTGTTTGATCGTTTAAAATCGATATTAATACAATGTCATGAGAGGGTGTTTTGAGTCCGATTCCATCCCCCCCTCCCTATGAGCTCCCACACATATCCCTCCCCTCTAAGTCCAGTAGAACCTCCCACCTCTGGATCGGCTAGTGGTAGGTGCACATAATATTATAACGTACGGAGCTACCGTACGTTATAATATGTGACGAGAAGGTATTTATAAGTAGTAGTAATTAGTAAATGAAACATAATATAAATACTATATGTGTAGTAATGTAGTTACCTCTTGGTAGGTCTGAGCGGTCTCCTGCGGGCCCGCGCGGGGGGCGCCAGCGCCGCGCCTGCCTCCCAGTCGCTGTACTGCGACGACGACGACGAACTGCACGCAAACAAACATACATACATACAAGAGATTGTACTAGAAACTTAACGAATAGGTATCTTATAGGTCTGTAGGTTATATAGCTTAGCAATTCCTGAAGTTGTAGAGATAACAGTATCTAATTAAACCAATTATGCGTACGAGATGTTCACACATAAGGTCTTGTAAAGTATCAAAAGAAGGTTTCTGTGGTAGAACTTTAGTGGTAACACCAGATAACTCGACTATGCCCACATTAAAGTCGGATAAACGAAAGTATTTTTCACACTCGAAAAAAGGTCATAATTTGAGTAACCATGTGAGTCATTATAGCACAAAAATTTGTGCTTCAGAAAAGTTACTATTAAAAAATATTTTTATTAAGCATATTGATAATCTATTACTTATTTATAAACTGTGTAAAGGGGACTTATTATTTATACTTGGTCTACCTACCTGCCACTCCGACTGACTGAATGCGAGCTGAGATAAATTAATACTACCATTAGTATATCTAGTGAACCACCAGAGATGTCCTTTCAAGAAACAATTTTAAAGCTTTCAAAACAATATTATATTTTAGTCGGCATGAAATAATAGTTAAATCAGTCCAGTGATATTCTGAACTATTTTGCGTGATACGATGAAATTGTAATGTAAACAAACGATACACCTACACTTTTGGCTAAGTAACTATTACAATACACAAAAACAAATATTTAGACATTCAGTATGACAATGTGTAAGAGCCCTGCCTCACTAGGACGCCATGGCGGCGTCGCTGGCTACGTAGCCAAGCAGTTAGTATTGAAATGTATGTCACCTACCTCACGTGACAACGGTGTGGCAACGTGACATTTCAATATTAACTGCTTGGCTACGTTGGCTTAGCTGCGTCCTAGTGAGGCAGGGCTCAAAGACTTGTTCAAAAGGGACGGTGAATCACAACGCCAGCTGTTTATACCACCCAACTATCAACAACATTCTAACATACCTGCTAGTATCATCCAGCTCCAGACTGGTGATGGAGGCGCGGCTGTCGTTACTGCTGCGCGAGTGGCGCGACCTCTGTCCTCGCTGCACCCACTCGTCGCTGGTGTCCGAGCACGACGCGCTGTCCGGCTCGGGGGGCTCCGGGCGCGGCGCGGGGCGGGGCGCGCGGGCCGCCGGCCGGGCCCCCCCGGGCCGCCGCCCCGCGCGCCGCCGCGGTCCCCCGCCGCCGTCCGGCGCGGTGCTGATCATGAGCGGCCGGCGACGCATCTCGCGACGATACCATGCCTGGAGACAGCATTGAAGAACTTTTGTAGATTGTTTTGAGAATATAATGTTCTTGGCTACCACGGTCAGTATTATAGTAACTAGCCGGCCAGTTTGTAGTGTCCAAGCGTGTGTACAATACACAGATTCACTTTCTATTCCTTCACTTTCACAACCGTGTGAAGGGAAGACACGACTCGTACAAAGGTCAGGCGCAAAACTGAATGGCTTAACGTGTTCTCCGACGCTCCGAGTTACCCTATACCTAAATATACGTTACTGTGGCATAAAACGCCAGCACTCTAGCGGTGCAGTGCAGTGTGTGTTGTCGAGCACCACACATAGCTAGTGGCGGTCTTAAACATATATGTTAAGAGCATGGTCTGTTAGTCAGTGTGTACCTGCTCGAGTGCATTAAGCTCTGTAGCCGTGTAGCCGTGTAGTGTACATGTAGAGTGCGTACCTGCTCGAGCGCGTTGAGCTCTGTAACCGTGTAGTGTGTGTAGTGTACATGTAGAGTGCGTACCTGCTCGAGCGCGTTGAGCTCTGTAACCGTGTAGTGTGTGTAGTGTACATGTAGAGTGCGTACCTGCTCGAGCGCGTTGAGCTCTGTAACCGTGTAGTGTGTGTAGTGTACATGTAGAGTGCGTACCTGCTCGAGCGCGTTGAGCTCTGTAACCGTGTAGTGTGTGTAGTGTACATGTAGAGTGCGTACCTGCTCGAGCGCGTTGAGCTCTGTAACCGTGTAGTGTGTGTAGTGTACATGTAGAGTGCGTACCTGCTCGAGCGCGTTGAGCTCTGTAACCGTGTAGTGTGTGTAGTGTACATGTAGAGTGCGTACCTGCTCGAGCGCGTTGAGCTCGGTGGCGGCGCGGTGCAGGTGGTCGGCGGCGGCGGGCGCGAGCGGCGGCACGATGGGGCGCGTGCACTGCGGCACGAGCAGCGGGTCGCCGCGCTGCCACGAGCCCGCCGTGTAGCGCACGCCCTCGCCGCGCCACACGCCGCGCCCGCCGCCGCCGCCCATGCCGGCCGCCAGCGCCTCTATGAGGGAGTTGATCTGCGAGCGCGGCGCGTCCGCCGCCGGGATCAGCTGCGACAGCGCCAGGTTCTCGCGACCTGCCGACCAACACACACATGTTAGCCTCGATGCTGCGTACAGCGGACGACGGGCACCCGTACTGTGAACACGTACGTGCACGTGGACGATACTCGTGAGACCACAACGTTGCCCTTCGCGGGGCCGTCGTAGCCTATCTAGTGCAAGGCACTGAGCACGCAAGTAACCCCGCGCACGGAGCACGAAGACTTGCGAAAAACATTTCCTTTACATTGTAATAATTAAAAGTAGTATTTCATCCTGCTACCACGAAAGCCCCAGCGCCCAAGAGCATAGTTTTTGGTCATTAAGCATTTCAAAGTGTCATTTAGACAACACTTCGAACCCACCACCATACATAAAAACACAAATATTCGCCAATTATTTTATACAGCAAACCTTTATTTTACGAGCGAAAAGAAAACCTTTTACACAACAGCAATAATTTTTACAAATTTGTCAACTTTCGACCTCCAACTCCGACACACAACACTCAGTAGGGTCAGTAGACGGTGAGTGACACACACCTACGCGCGGGGTTCGAGTCCGGGCGCGGCACAGCGCGGGCACGAGCCGGAACACGAGGCCGGCCACGTGCCGCGGCACGCGCCGCACCGGGCTGCCTGCCCACCACACGCACGCAACAAATATATACACTTTACATACATACAGACATAAGTACGACTTACAAACACACAAATACATAGAAAGTGCGCCAAATAAGTTTGTATGTCTGAACTTTGTTAAGCGGGTTCCAACCCAATATGATATTGTACAAAATGTTCTTTTTACTAAAGTTAGTTTTAGTGAAGCATAATTTTTTATTGTTATTAAACAACATGCAACCGCTAAAGGTAGTTTTTTTCTATACGGGTAGTCGTCGGTCTGTAGGATGTGTGCGCGCGAGCGTGTGCGTGCACGTGTGCAAGTACGTGTGCTCGTGTGCGTGTATACGTGTGTGCTCGTATGTCGATCAAAAGCGTGTGTATGTGCGTATACGTGCACGTGTGCGTATTTCAGTCTGTAGCATGTGTGTGTGTGTGTACATACCGGGCACGAGGCGCTGGTACTCGGGCGCGTGGGGGGCGCCCTCCACGTCCACGAGGAAGGGGGGCGGCAGCAGGTGGGGCGGCGTGTCGGTCTGTGTGTGTGTGTGTGTGTGTGTGTGTGTGTGTGTGTGTACATACCGGGCACGAGGCGCTGGTACTCGGGCGCGTGGGGGGCGCCCTCCACGTCCACGAGGAAGGGGGGCGGCAGCAGGTGGGGCGGCGTGTCGGTCTGTGTGTGTGTGTGTGTGTGTGTGTACATACCGGGCACGAGGCGCTGGTACTCGGGCGCGTGGGGGGCGCCTTCCACGTCCACGAGGAAGGGGGGCGGCAGCAGGTGGGGGGGCGTGTCGGTCTGTGTGTGTGTGTGTGTGTGTGTGTGTGTGTACATACCGGGCACGAGGCGCTGGTACTCGGGCGCGTGGGGGGCGCCCTCCACGTCCACGAGGAAGGGGGGCGGCAGCAGGTGGGGGGGCGTGTCGGTCTGTGTGTGTGTGTGTGTGTGTGTGTGTGTACATACCGGGCACGAGGCGCTGGTACTCGGGCGCGTGGGGGGCGCCCTCCACGTCCACGAGGAAGGGGGGCGGCAGCAGGTGGGGCGGCGTGTCGGTCTGTGTGTGTGTGTGTGTGTGTGTGTGTGTGTACATACCGGGCACGAGGCGCTGGTACTCGGGCGCGTGGGGGGCGCCCTCCACGTCCACGAGGAAGGGGGGCGGCAGCAGGTGGGGGGGCGTGTCGGTCTGTGTGTGTGTGTGTGTGTGTGTACATACCGGGCACGAGGCGCTGGTACTCGGGCGCGTGGGGGGCGCCCTCCACGTCCACGAGGAAGGGGGGCGGCAGCAGGTGGGGGGGCGTGTCGGTCTGTGTGTGTGTGTGTGTGTGTGTACATACCGGGCACGAGGCGCTGGTACTCGGGCGCGTGGGGGGCGCCCTCCACGTCCACGAGGAAGGGGGGCGGCAGCAGGTGGGGGGGCGTGTCGGTCTGTGTGTGTGTGTGTGTGTGTGTACATACCGGGCACGAGGCGCTGGTACTCGGGCGCGTGGGGGGCGCCCTCCACGTCCACGAGGAAGGGGGGCGGCAGCAGGTGGGGCGGCGTGTCGGTCTGTGTGTGTGTGTGTGTGTGTGTGTGTGTGTGTGTGTACATACCGGGCACGAGGCGCTGGTACTCGGGCGCGTGGGGGGCGCCCTCCACGTCCACGAGGAAGGGGGGCGGCAGCAGGTGGGGGGGCGTGTCGGTCTGTGTGTGTGTGTGTGTGTGTGTGTGTGTGTGTGTGTGTACATACCGGGCACGAGGCGCTGGTACTCGGGCGCGTGGGGGGCGCCCTCCACGTCCACGAGGAAGGGGGGCGGCAGCAGGTGGGGGGGCGTGTCGGTCTGCTCGTCGTGCGCGCCGCCCGCCGCGTCCACCACCAGCGGCCGGTAGTCCGTGTGGAAGAACAGCTCCGTGGGCAGCAGCGAGAACAGACGGTGCCCGCGCCCCAGACCTGCACACAACACACCCACGTTTAGGGAATGCAATCCCGACTCGAGATCGTCAACTCGAGATCCCTCGCGATCAGAAATATCAATCCCGCGGGATCCCGAGATTTTCGGGATCCCGTCTAGTTAGTAAAAATAATACAATTCGAACAGCTTGTTTAACACGTTCCCTGCCCGCGACGCGTATGTGCGTTCTACAAAACGCACATACGCGTCAGGGGCAGCGAACGTGTTAATGTAATATTTGTGTGATAGTGTGGTGAATGCAATAAATTATTATTTGAAAGAAAATAAAAGCCTTTATTTTTCAATATTACTAACAACGTAACATAATTAACAGGTGTAATAACATGAACATAATCAAAAAAGTATGTGTAGCTCCAGGAGATCAAAATAAAAAGTAATCACATGGCATTTTGAAAGTAGCCTTTTAAAATACAAAGTGTATCAATAGTACGAGCTTCTAATCGGCATCTTAAGTCTATTGCAATGTAGCCAGCTGCTGAAAATGCCCTCTCCGACAATCCCGAACGGGATCTCGTCATATTATGCTTCGGGATTGATCCCGAAAAAATACACGGGATCTCGCGAGATCGGGATTGCATTCACTACCCACGTTACTGGCTAACTATCGCTAATACTCTTCAATGAAAGGCAACAATGAATAAAATCGAGGTCACCTTCAAATCAAGTCTAGTTATATTTCGTACAGGGTTAATTTCAGTTACCTACATTTAGTTCACGATAAAAAATATGAGGTTGATGAATCTAAAGTTAAGGATATTTCATTCAGATTTTTGGTAAAACAAAAAAATTATTAAAAAATTCTTAAAAGTCACAAAAGAAAGCTCATTGTGTTCACTGTTCGGTAAATTACAGGGTTAAAAATCACTTAAACTGGACCAAATAAATATTGTGTACATCACTCACCGAGCAGCAGCAGATGTCCGTGCGAGTCAGTGGCGGCGACAGTAGCGCCTCCCCCCCACTTGGCGTCGAAGATGGCGCCGTCGCCGTGTCCGTCGATGCGGTTGTGGAAGTTGGCGAGCGGCGCGTCGGCGGCCGCGTCCCACACGAACAGCTGGCCGTCGTGGCCGGCCGACAGGAACACGCCCGCCAGGAACGGGTGCGACTCCAGCACGTACGCCTCGTCGCGGTGACCCGACAGCGCGCGCACCTACACCACACAGTATTAATATAATGTATATATTAGGTCGGGGAAAAAGTCTTTTCGCATTATAGTATGTAAGAACTCGTAATAAAATCTCTTTGGCTTCAACAATCACAAATGAGTACAGGTTTCATTAGGTTTCTTTCAGTGAGCTCGTGAGGTACCCATATATCGAGGTTTTGTGTGTGGAGAAATTTTTTTATTACAAGTTCATACATACTATAATGCGAAAAGACTTTTTCCCTGACCTAATATTTTGTATTAAAAACCAGCATTTAAGTAAACTTTGCCAACTATTGTTATATAGGGGCAAGTAGTTGAAATGTGTACATACCTGCGTGCAGGACCGGGAGCACCACACGCGTATGGTGTTGTCGGAGACGGCCGTGATCACGTACGCGTCGCTGCAGTCCCAGCACACCATCGTCATCTGAACACACATACACACATTACTAGTCACACAACATAGTAACAGTAGTAACTATTATAATAACTACTCGACGGCGCATCGTTGCAAGCAAGTCACAACAACGCCGCGCGCTTTCAGCGAAGTTATAAAAGTGAGACGCAACAGTGTTTGTTTGTTTGTCGTATGGTTAGTGGTCAACCTAGTGTCAAAGTTGTTCAAGCCGCCCGAAAGGCCTTTGACGTGGCTTAACCACTGTTATCTTAGTAGACGACAGCCGGGTCCGACTTTTTACGTGCCCTCCGAAGCACGGAGACGCCCAGCTCAAATACCACTATCCCACCCATCAATGGTCACACATCAATGGAATGACCGCGCCAATGGTTGCTTAACCCACAGATCGTTTACCGACCGATGACCGCAATGGCTAAGCGGAGTGAGAATACTTCGACGCAACAGTGCGTCGAAGTATTCTCACCCCGCTCTTAGCTCGGTTTTTTTATCATATTTAAACATTTGATTGTTAATAACCTTGTGTTCATTCATGGAAATGTTTTCCTCCCGTTTACGCTCCCGTCGTATAGTGTAGTGACTTCTGGCGCTGGCGCTGTTTGTACCACTTTTGTTTTTGTTCAATACAATTCGACGCTTTAGCTCACTCCGGTCGGAGAGCCTCGGCCAGCAGTGGTCAGTGACGGGTGAGCGCGCTTACCTTGAGCCGCTTGCCGTCGTTGTGCGCGGCGGCGGGCTGCAGCAGCACGTGGCGCCACTGGGTGGCGTGCAGGGTCCACAGCGCGGCGCGGCCGTCCTTGCTGCCCGACACGAAGCGCAGGCCGCGCCGCGCCCACGCGATCGAGTCCACCGCGTCGTCGTGCACCGCCGTCTCCAGCACCTGACCACGACACAGGATTGTCAGTACAGTGATCACACTCACACAATGGGAGGACACTCTCAATGGTTCAGGCTGACAACTCAGTAGGAAGCCATGACATGCACGAAGTGTTTAGATTATAGCTAATACTTTTAAATCCATACTAATATTATAAATGCGAAAGTAACTCTGTCTGTCTGTCTGTCTGTCTGCTACTCAATCACGTCTAAACTACTGAACCAATTTGCATGAAATTTGGTATGGAGATATTTTGTTACCCGAGAAAGGACATAGGCTACTTTTTACCCCGGGAAAATGACGCATTTCCCGGGAAAATTCAAGTGGCGAACTAAGTCGCGAATAGTCAATATTATAATGACATTGAAATAACAAAATTCCGTTGTCATGGCAACTGTTTTAATGGCGGATATGCCTTAGCGCGACTTCGTTATATTATCAGATATAAATAATTTTGAGAATATTTTTCGTGAAAAAAATCATATTTTATATCATCACGCTACGACCAATAGGAGTAGACTAACAGTAAAAAGTGTTACAAGAACGAGGAAAATTCTGACTCATTCTCTCTTATTTGACGCAAGCGAAGTTGCGCGGGTCAGCTAGTATTAAATAAGGAAGCCACATTCCATATACATTCAGAATTTTGTCTTTCTCCAGCTGTGAACTTTGTGTACAAACTCTTTAAAGAGTCGTTGGACTATACAAATGGTACCCGAAGGTCAAAGTTCGGACCCTTGCGAGGCACCGAGACTGATTATAAAAAGAATGAACGAAAGAATGAATGTGTGAACGAAAGAAAGAATGAAAGAAAGAAACAATTAAGGAGTAAACAAATGAAAGAATGAAGGAGTGAACAAATGAAAGAATGGAGGAGTGAACGAATGAAAGAATGGAGGAGTGAACTAACGAAATAATTAACGAAAGAGCGAACGATTGAGAAAAAATAATGAAAGTTATGAGTGAATGATAGTGAATAAAAAAAATAAAAAAAACATATTAGAACGAAGAAACTAAAGAAATTGAACGACTGAGTTATTCTTTACAATCTTTTCCTACTGTTTTTGCAAAGTCGAAAATGCATTCAAATGTGAAATTCAATATTATGGTATATCACATCACAAGTAGAATATTCTCTTTATGATCAAATCACTTCTAACATGCTTTCGTTAGCTTAATAAAATACCCAATTCAGGACCCTTTAACGTGTATACGCGTACACGCACTCATAATTCATACAACTGCACATTACAAACATCGCTAAAAGTTTACTACAAATCTATACTGAAATAATGTGACAAGACACTCACTCTCTTCGGTCCGCCGGGCTCGTGCTCGACGGTGTAGACGCGCACGTGGTGGTCGGCCGAGCCCGCCGCCAGGAAGGCGCCGCCCGCCGACCACGCGGCGCAGATCATGTGGCACACGCCGGGCCGCATGCGCTCCACGTACTGCACGGGCTGCGACAGGAAGTGACCGTCGGGCGAGCACGTCCAGAACGCCACGCTGCAGTCCGTGGACGTGGAGGCCAGCCAGCGCACGTCGCGGCGGGCGGGCGGCGCCCAGTGCACGGACGTGATGGTGCCGGCGTGCGCCGCCAGCACGGCGCGCGGCTCGCCCGAGCACAGGCACCACACGCGCACCAGCCGGTCCACCGAGCCGCACGCCACCAGCGCGCCGTCCGCCGTCACGCACACGTCCGTCACCTCGGCGCCCACGCCGCGCAGCGTCGCCACCAGCCGCCCGTCCACGGCGCTCCACACCTGACACACGTCAAAGTGAACACAGCGTGAGAACATGAGTGTGTGAACGACTGAATGAGTGAGTGAATGAATGATTGGCTAAGTGAGTGAATGAATGATTGAGTGAATGATTAGCTAAGTGACTGAATGAATGAGTGAATGATTGGCTAAGTGAATGAATGATTGAGTGAATGATTGGATAAGTGGGTGAATGAATGATTGAGTGAATGATTAGCTAAGTGACTGAATGAGTGAGTGAATGATTGGCTAAGTGAATGAATGATTGAGTGAATGATTGGCTAAGTGAGTGAATGATTGTAAGTGTATGAATGAATGATAGAGCGAATGAATGGTAGAGTGAATGAATGATTAAGTAAATGAGTGAGTGAATGAATGTATGAGTGAATGATTGGGTGAATGAATGATTGAATGAATGATTGAGTGTGCATGAATGAGGGAGGGAATAAATGATTGAGTGAATAATAGTGAGTGATCGGGTGAATAAATGATTGAGTGTGAGGTAGGGTATTAGTGAGTGAATGACCGAGAGATTGAGTGAGTGAGTTGTAGTTACTTTGACGAGCATGTCATCGGCGCCGGTGATGACGTATCGTCCGGAGCAGTCGAACACGACGCAGTACACGGCCGACAGGTGGCCCAGGGTGCGACGCTGCAGGTTCAGTGACCCTGCAACAAATATACAAAATGAATACCAGGCACACAGTGGAGCAAGGAGATGTAGGGATACACTTATTATAAAGTTTCAAGATAAATTCGAGTTTAATGGCACATTCGATATTTCTAAATGGTGGTAGATTTTTGATAGCTCTGACAATACTACAAAATTTACCAATACTACTCGAGGTTTAAGCAAGCTCGAGTAGCAAGGTACCAGGTACCAAGGTACCAGACGCAAGGATATATCATTGTTCAGCAGTACATGTTCTACTACTCAAGTACCAGGCTAGCAGTCAATCAAGGAGCTGTAACAACTAACCTAACATCCTCGGTGAGAAGGTGGCCTGTCCCCCTCTTCCTCCAGGTATGGCCGCAGCTCCTATGCCCACTTCCCTGGCTATGAGGCGTCGCACAAGGGCATGGTCTCGCACAACTAACTACTAAGCTAGCAGTAATGCAAGGAGCTGACACTTACCCAACATCCTTGGTGAGAAGGTGGCCTGTCCTCCTCGTCCGCCAGGTATGGCTGCAGCTCCTATGCCCAGTTCTCTGGCTATGAGGCGTCGCACAAGGGCATGGTCTTGCACAACTAACTACTAAGCTAGCAGTAACGCAAGGAGCTGTAACAACTAACCTAACATCCTGGGTGAGAAGGTGGCCTGTCCTCCTCGTCCGCCAGGTATGGCTGCAGCTCCTATGCCCAGTTCTCTGGCTATGAGGCGTCGCACAAGGGCATGGTCTTGCACAAGTAAGTACCAGGCTAGTAGTAACGTAAGGAGCTGTAACAACTAACCTAACATCCTCGGTGAGAAGGTGGCCTGTCCCCCTCGTCCGCCAGGTATGGCCGCAGCTCCTATGCCCAGTTCCCTGGCTATGAGGCGTCGCACAGGGGCACGGTCTTGCACAACTAACTACCAGGCTAGCAGTAACGTAAGGAGCTGTATCAACTAACCTAACATCCTCGGTGAGAAGGTGGCCTGTCCTCCTCTCCCTCCAGGTATGGCTGCAGCTCCTATACCCAGTTCCCTGGCTATGAGGCGTCGCACAAGGGCATGGTCTTGTTTGTGTGACGCATACTGTGGTTTGGGCCGGACGAGCGACTCGCTTAGCAGGGAGAGGCGGGCTTTGAGTCCTGCAACAAGTAAAACACGGGTTAGTGGCTATGTAATATTGTTATATAGTGATTATTAGTGATATGGCCCCAAATAATTTTGAGTGCAAAGCAGAGCAATTCAAGTAATGGATTCTTTAAATATTTTCTTTTTATTATATTATCTCACAGCACCAATTTGCTGTTATATTTAGATACACCAAGTTATTTAATACATACTTTAGCTATGGAACAAAGAAATAAATTTTTGACTTGTAGCAGGTTAAAAATTGATTTATATTTTACTATGAACATCACATCTAAAACGGTTTGCAAGCAAGTATCAAGAGTGGGTAGGAATTACCTAACAATGTGGCCATTCACATAATGTACAAGTAAATTTTGCTTATCTTAGCATTCATTTTTTAACTTAAATTACTTTTATTGTTAATCACAAGTCATGTCTCTAAATAAGCATCCCAAAGGGGGTTGGAGAGATTGCATACCTTAAAAAAAAGTTTTTATAAACTCACAAGCATACAAGAGAAGTAATAATATAAAAAATAATATTATTAAAAATCGCACAGCTTTGATAATCAGTAGTAATAATATAATATAAGTACCTTGTGGCGCTGCATCTGTGGTGGCGCATGGCGCGTGCTGCGCGAGGGTCAGCGCGCGCTCGCACACCGTCACCAGCCGGTGCCATGACACGTCCGAGTTCTGAGAGTCCTGCAACAGACACACAACAATATAACACACATACATTCAATGATAAGGTATATGGATGCGAATGAAGCAAAGGAAGTATGTAAGGATCGTACCAAGTGGAGTTCTCTACCTATCCTTATGGGAAGAAGTTGTGTTTTTATGTATGTATGTATGTATGTACATAATATACATTACAACCCATCTATTTCCAATACAGTAGGCAATAACCAAGGTAGGTCCAAAATGTGGATATCTCAGCCATCACACTCTTACAGCTCGACTACTGAACTAATTGAGATTAATAGCTAGCTGTGTAGGTAAATCTTGTGGGATGAACAGATTTTTAAAGAAATTTGTGTTCCAAGAGAATTCTATGTATAAAGCCAATAAGCAATCAGGTAAGGTAATCTTCTTTTTATAATTTTTTTTAGTACCATATTATTAGGATTTTTAATACATAAGTTAGGATGGATATTAGTTTCTATTCACTTTGTAACATTTATTCAATTATTATCTCAGAGCATGTAAAAACCTAATTAATAACCATTATATTTCAATTTGGTTTCGCTCGTCATTGTATTAATTTAACAACAAAGAGGATTTTATTCTGTGACGTTTAAATTCGGCGCCATTTGTACATCAGCGTACATGAGGCGCCGCTCGGCCCTCGTCGGATTCTTATTAGCCAATCGCAGACAAGCGCCATTGCAAGCGAGCGACAGAGCGAGACGGCACACGGAAGAACGCCCATATTCAACGCGAAAGAGAGGGACAGCGATATTTCTAATTACGACACTGTTCCTTCCCAATAGTGCATGATATAACAAAATTTTCGCAAATTAGCTAAAAACATCCAAATTATCACAGAAACACGGTAAAAATATTTTTCTCGATGTTACACCGTATTTTCACGATCATTTTCGTGCATATCACATTTTAAGACTTTTTACCGTTTTCGCGGAATTTACGTAGTTTCTTATCACTTCTATCACCAGAAAACGTAAATAAACAATGTTTCGAAGGCAAAACATCGCTAAACTCACCAATTCGTCGTAAGTTTGGGTGTGCTCGGTGCCTTCCCAGTCGAGTCGTCGGGGCAGCACCTGCAACAAGCGCGAACGTTACAAAAACTTTTCAGCGAAGTTTCAGCGAGTTTGACAGCCGCAACCACGTGCGTCCGCGACCAAAACAACAATAAGCTCACAACCCGGCACTAGGAAAAGCTCAAACCTACCTCTATCGTCTCGAGCTCTTTTAGCAATGTCTGAAACAGAAAACGTCTCAATTAGCTCAATGAACCACACACGCCAATCATTCAGACATATTCCGAGCCAATTTACCTTTGCAGTCTCTTTCAGCGGCCCTCCGGAGAGAAATTTCGCTATCAGAAAGTAGAGCTCTGAAATCGGGAAAGCTAACATTACACGACCTCGTATGACGGACACTCACATATTCGAGCATTATTTTCTATGCGTCACGCTTACCGGGAATGACCCTATTCTCCTCGCTGGCTTCCTCCATTATCCTAGTATTTTTTCAGGTACTGAAAACTGAACTTGCACATCACATTCACTATAAAAATCCAGCAAACATTTCACTTTACATTGTTGACGAACAGATAAAGCAGCCTCCTGTAATAATAGCAAAATGGCGTTTGATCTGTCAGTCAAGCAGTTTCTGTGAAATCCGTGTCGGTCAAACAGCACATGAAATAGTTTGGTCAAATATGCCTAGATGGCACCACCCTCAAGGTAAATATTTACTAAAGTAATTGATTATAAATCATAATAATTATTATATTTTTTACGCAAGCTTTTATGATTAGGCAGAATACTTGAAATGTTATATTTTTCATAAAAAAATAAGGAAGAATAAATTCGTCCGGGTGTGCATGACCTATTAAATGACCTGATTTAAAAGTCCTTGACCCCAGGACTGACCTAATTAAAAATTTAGCCCTGGCAACTTCACAGCTCAAATGTCAAAGTGGAACGATATACAAGTGTTTTGCTGAAAATCGTGATAAAATGCGTTTTATTGTAATTAAACGATGGGTGTTGGAGTTGTGAGGTGTTTGGTGAGCAACGCGCTTGTTTTGGACGCTAGTGCGAGTGACATTATTGCGTGGCAGTTTGGCGGGAGGCGCGTTCGCCGGGGCGGTGGCGTTTGATGCTGAGCAGACCCGAGGAGTGGAAGCTGAGGCAGCAGGCACCTGGCGCAGGCTAGCATGAGCCCCTGCTGACCTCGCGGCTCGACGACACGTACGTGGTCATTCATTAATCGCTTGAAATGATTGAGGTCGTTCATGTTTAATTGAACATGCTTTGATCAATATTTATTGATTATACGCTAAAAATACGCGGGAAACTGCCTCGTAGTTCACTTGCGAGCGAGTAACAGGTGGTTACTGAAATATAAACGCGTATAAGTGAGTACTTTTTATTATAATCTTGTTAAAAAGTTATGATTGATGACTTGGAAGGCACAACCTACAAGAGTAATTTCAAACTTAGTGAATATAAAAAGTTATAATTTATATTTTCAATTTTATTTAATAATATATCCCTTGTTCTGATATGAACCACTTGAAAAAGCTGAAAATGTTTTTATTTATGCCCATGATGTAGTATTGTGTGCGATGATAAGAGTTGTCTCTGGTCACTCTGTCACATCCACGATCAACAAAATAGTTACTTAAACTGAAAAGTAGGTTGATACTGCTTTGATTTATAATGACTGTAGGGGCTGGTCTATTTAAAATTTTTATTAGACTAGCTCCTACCTGTGAAATCATCTGCATTGATCAAATCCTACGGTAGAAAGTAGCCTATGTGTGAATCCAAGCTATATACCAAATTTTATAAACTATGTAGTTATGTACAAAATTTTATCAAAATCTATTCAGTAGTTTTTTTGTGTAAGAGTAGTATTGTACCTAGTATCTGGCAATAGACACCCTATTACATGGGACTAACATTGTTAACAGTGAAACATGACTCTATGTCAAACACCTCTGCCCGCACCTTAGTGTATAACTGTGATGGTATTTATGCATATTAAATTGTCCATTGTATTGTTGTGGTCTGAAAGAAGATTTGACAAAGATTGAGAAAGGGATGCTCAGTTTTGGTCTTGTAAAGGGAATGAATGTATGCAGAATAACTTCAAAAAATTACTGAAACTGGACATAAATGGAAATGCTGTGAGGGGACACCCTAGAAAGACATATACAGATCATATTAGTGATGTCTTGTAAAAAGGTCAGGTGCTACTCGTAACCGGTGGTCCTGTATGACAATGTGTATGAATCTGAATGAGGCTAGGAAATTTGGAAGGATTTAACCAAATAGCATTTTTTGGTCTATGCCTACCCCTATGAGAAAAAGCAATATCTTGTACTTATGTATGTGTAAAATTTAAAAAAAAATGTGTGTACATACATATAATATTACTTGCTTCAAATAAAATGCATAAATGTGTCTCTTTGCATACTTTTGCACCAGGTATGTTACTCGTGAACAGGCATCAGATTTCCATAGTGATCAGCACATAACTCCTTTTATTTAGATCACTGGTTCCCAACATACAGTCTACAAAATCATCCTAATAATCCTACTATCCTACTAATATTATAAATGCGAAAGTTTGTGAGAATGTATGTATGGATGTTTGTTACTCTTTCACGCAAATACTGCTGAACCGATTACGATGAAATTAAGTATATAGGTAGTTTCAGACCCAGAATAACACATAGGCTTCTTTTTACACATACAAAGTAACTGATTTTTGCATTTATAATACTAGTAGGATACACTAAGTTAAAAAAGGTTGAGTACCTCCTTATAAATGTATAAGCCAACACACAAACAGTTTTATATTACTACTGAGTCGACATAAAGCTATACTTCACACAGAATGTGATCAATTACTGGAAACATACATCATATCTACACTAAGTAATTGAATTTCATATAGAGTACAATATTCATGTATTGTGAGTATTACTTTGTATTTCATTTATTAGTTTTAACTGTTTTGATGTGAAGGTACACTTGTCATTATTGGTATTGGTAAAAGTAATTTTTTCTATTGATAAATTACTTTATTCAATCAATATCTGCAGCTGGTGTCATTGTTTCGGTATTTATGGTTCTTTTTTGTGTACTTACTAGCTTTTACCCGCGACATCGTCCGCCACCTGAATTTTCCCATGGGAATGCGTCAATTTCCCGGGGTAGAAAGTAGCCTATGTCCTTTCTCGGGTATCAAAATATCTCCATGCCAAATATCATGCAAATTGGTTCTGAAGTTTAGGCGTGATTGAGTAATAACTGGTGTACAGAGTATATACATATGTGGGTATATTTTAGCCATGATATTGGAGTATGGTTTATTTCAAATACCTTGTCGATGGATTAAAACAGATTGAAAGTCCTAAATAGAAAAATTGGACTCGAAATCTCGCAACATACAGTGGACAACCTAATAATTGGATCCCAAAGATATTTGATTGGATTGGTAATATGACTAATGTGTACATAATAATAGTAAATAATCATAGCCCACGTCCACAGAGTGACAATGTCAGGCACAGCGGCGGGCGGCGCGCCGGTGTCGGCGGCGGGCGGCGGCGCGGGCGCGCTGGGCGGGCTAGGCGGCTCGCTGGAGGACAAGGACTGCGACCTGCTGTGCCCCGTGTGCTTCGAGCTCATCGACGAGGCCTACGTCACGCGCTGCGGACACTCCTTCTGCTACGCCTGCATCGGCAAGGCCGTGGAGCTGCACCGCCGCTGCCCCAAGTGCGGCGCCGCGCTCGCCTCCCGCGACCACATATTCCCCAACTTCCTGCTCAACGAGCTGGTGGCGCGGAGGCGCGTGCGAGCGAGGCGGGGCGCGAGTAACGCGGGCACGGGGGTGGCGGCCGTGCGCGGGCCGGAGCGAGTGAGGGCGCTGGTGGCGGCCGAGGCGCGGCGGCTGCCGCTGGCCGACGTGGACGCCATGCTGGACCTGCTGACGCGGAGGAAGCGCCTGCTGGAGGCCGAGTGCGCGGCGGCGCATCACCGCCTGCTGTACGAGTTCCTGGCGCAGCTGCACCGCCACCGGACGCACCAGCTCGACCAGCTCGCCAGGGAGGCCGCGCTCGTCAGGCGAGACATGGACCATGTCGCCACTGTGCTCAGGTGAGGATCTAAGGATATTTTGTACCTAGATTGTTGCTCTATTGACTCTTTCGTTGTAGATTCATACTTATAGGTCAGTTAAAATATAATGTGGTCTATTATTTGCGATTTTCTATGATACTTTTGCTACTGTTCATTGGATAAGTCAGTCCAAAAATCTCAGAACCTTCAGCATTATCCTCAGTATAACTAAAATTAAAACCTTTTTTTTCTTATTTATGATTGTGTTTTCAATAATTTCCTGTTAAATATTTTATTTTAAAACATTTCAAACGCCAATTTGGTCCATGTAAAGCCCCGGTGTTCCCAGGGAGCTGCGCACGGGCGCGCAGGGCCTGGCGCGCGTGCCGAGCGCGGGCGGCGCCGACGACGAGGCGCGCTCGGACGCCGGCGACGCCGTGCGCGCGCTGCGCCGCGAGCTCGCCGACCTGGCCGGCAGTGTCGGCGACGCCGCCGCACACGCTGACGGTATGTGTACCTCTACTTATTGTTAAAGCTTATTTAGGTAGTCCGTGCATTGAGCTACGAATGCCTGTGATTAGTAGTCGCGGGTAGTAGCTTCCATGTGTAGTAGCTCTTTCATTACCTTGTATGTTATCTCGTAGTAACCTTGCGTCACAACATCTCAGTCTCAGTCAGACTGAAATAATGTCTTGCGAGGCTCCTCGATCAGTCAGAACCCGTCTGATAATGACTGGTATTGTCCGTGTGCGCAGGCGAGCTGACGGGCAGCAGCCTGGGCGGCGGCTCGGAGGAGGAGAGCTTCGCGGGCGGCGCGGCCGCGGCCGACGCGCTCGCCACGCGCTGGCGCCGCCTGCACGCGCACTTCGACGACTTCGTGCAGGTACATCACTCGCGTTTTACACTTACACACCACTGAGGAGAGCTCAAATACAGGACTATAGGATCCTACTGCACTCCCCAAGAGTTGAAAATCATAAGATTAATTATTCAAATTGTATATCAAACCAAAATTGTAATGCTTAGTTAACTTTGACTACTATCACTACGTTAGTCATTCCTGTTAATGTAGTTTTTAACAACATCACAACAATATTGTGGGTAATAGAACGTAAGAGTGTGTGAAAAAGAGACGTATTTTGAAGCGAAAGATGGACGGCATTCTTTTCTAGTTTTTACTTTAAAATGTCAATTTAAATGGAATCTGATCATGAAATGGAAATCTAGGAAGAAAATGATAGATTATTTTCTTGCTGTGCATTATTCCCCATGTTCTATGCACAGTGTTACTTCGCGCACCGCGCGGACGAGCTGTACTTCCCGCCGTCGGGCGCGGCGACCCCCGCGCCTCCCCCCGTGACCCCCGGCGAGGCGTGCGCGCCGCCCCCCGCCCCCGTGACCCCCGCCACCCCCGTGACGGAGGACCACGTGCCGCAGGCGCCGCCCTCCTCCGTGAGCGCGGGCGGGGACCAGAGGGCGCCCGAAGACGCGCCAGAGAGCCACAATGTGGAGAGTTGTAATACTAGGACACCAGCAGGTATGTACAATATGCAAATTAAAATCAAATAATTTGGTAATTAAGATCAAATTACATGAATTTCCCACCGGTTAAAAAAGTCAATGTAGTATTCTTTCCATAAATTCGTTTATTTCTTAGCTTCGTTCGATAGTTGGTAAATGTCGAACAGCATATACAAGACACTACAATAAATGATGACAAAATTGCTCCTGAAAAGCTATCCAATATCCAATACCTACTTGTTCAAAAGTGGAGAAACTGTTCAGGAACCTCATAATCAAACTATAATTCACGAAAGAACGAAACTAAAAACCTAAGAAAAACGACTTATGGAAATTTTAATGAAACTTTGTAGAAAATAAATAGATTTAACCCATTAATGTCCCACTGCTGGGCAAGGGTCTCTTT
This sequence comes from Anticarsia gemmatalis, assembly GCF_050436995.1. Classification (NCBI taxonomy): domain Eukaryota; kingdom Metazoa; phylum Arthropoda; class Insecta; order Lepidoptera; family Erebidae; genus Anticarsia; species Anticarsia gemmatalis. The sequence goes on along the minus strand of NC_134773.1, from coordinate 5,545,511 downwards.
CTAAACGAGGAAGGCTAAGCCTAAAGTCCACCACGCTGGCCAACTACGAGTTAGGGATTTTGTACTCAATAAAAGTATTAAACAACTCTCAGGCATGCAAGGTCATCGCGATGTTTTCCTTCACCGTTGTAACAAGTGATAATTATTTCTAATACACACATAACTTTGAAGTCATTGGCGTGTTCGCTCGGGTCCTTGCCCAGCAGTGGGACAATAAAGTACTAGGGCTGCAGATCTGACTGTGTGAGGTGTCTGCAGGTATAGGCAGCGGCGGGCGCGGGCTGGAGCTGTTCCGCGAGGACCTGGTGGCGTTCACGCGGTACCGCGCGCTGCGGCCGCTGGCCACGCTGTCGTACTGCTCCGACGCCATCAACTACTCCACCATCGTGTCCACCATCGAGTTCGACAAGGACGAGGAGTTCTTCGCCATCGCCGGCGTCACCAAGCGGATCAAGGTCCGCTTCCAAATTAAATCATTTATTCATTTAGCTCTAATATCCATCCAAACCGACCGACTGACTGATTAACCGACTGACTGACTAACTGATTGACTAACTGACTGACTAACTGATTGACTATCTGACTAACTGACTGACTAACTGATTGACTAACTGATTGATTGTCTAACTGACTGACTAACTAATTGACTAACTGACTGACTAACTGATTGAATACCTGATTGACTAACTGACTGACTGATTAACTGACTAACTAATTAACTTACTAACTCACTGACTAACTGGTTGACTAACTGATTGACTAACTGACTGACTAACTGACTGACTAACTGATTGACTAACTGACTGACTAACTGGCTGACTAACTGATTGACTATCTGACTAACTGACTGACTTACTGATTGACTAACTGATTGATTGTCTAACTGACTGACTAACTAATTGACTAACTGACTGACTAGCTGATTGAATACCTGATTGACTAACTGACTGACTGATTAACTGACTAACTGATTGACTTACTAACTCACTGACTAACTGGTTGACTAACTGATTGACTAACTGACTGACTAACTGATTGACTAACTAACTCACTGACTAACTGATTGACTAACAAACTCACTGACTAACTGATTGACTGACTAACTGACTGACTGACTGACTGACTAACTGATTGACTAACTGAATGACTAACTGACTGACTAACTGACTGACTAACTGATTGACTATCTGACTGACGGTTCACACTAGAAATAATTTTGAACGACGCTCGTCAGCAAATTGCTTTGTACGTACGGTGCTCGCGTCGCTTACACGTTCTTGGTACGCGCCCACATGCATAACTTCAAGCCCCCCTCACATACGACGTGCGGGTTTTCCTGGCCCAATACATGACGAATATGCAGCGCGCTCGCCTAATGTGAGGGAGGCCTTAAACACAGAAATAGAAATATTTGTTTGCTCAGGAAGTAGGTACATATTTTGATGACATAATATTATTTTAAGATTCTTGTACAATCTGCCTTGAAGTAGGCATGCAAATTACCTTAAATTTATATAAAAAATATGAAATTAAATGCTATATTTGCCTAAAATGCCAAATAATGTTAAGCAATTTACTGCGGCAGGTGTTCGAGTTCGAGTCGGTGGTGCGCGACGCGGTGGACGTGCACTACCCGTGCGCCGAGATGCAGTGCTCGCACAAGATCTCGTGCGTGTCGTGGAACGCGTACCACAAGAACGTGCTGGCCTCGTCCGACTACGAGGGCACGGTGTCCGTGTGGGACGCGGCCACGGGCCAGCGCACGCGCGCGCTGCAGGAGCACGACAAGCGCTGCTGGAGCGTGCACTTCAACCGCGCCGACGTGCGCCTGCTGGCCTCGGGTGAGTGCGAGCACGCTACAAGACTGACTTGTTAACATAACATGAGTTCAGACAAACACTTCAACTACTTTGATACTAGCTTCACCACTAACTATAGCGTGCGAGCATACGCAAGTACGTGCGTGTGTGCGTGCGTGCGAGCGTACGTACTAGCGTACATTCGTGCAAGCGTGCGTACGTGCTAGCAAGTATGTATACGTGTGTGTGTGTATACGTATGTACGATGTTGTATATATGTCCGTCAGGGTCTGACGACGCGCGCGTGAAGCTGTGGGCGCTGAACGCGGAGCGCTCGGTGGCGACGCTGGAGGCCAAGTTCAACGTGTGCTGCGTGCGCTTCAACCCGCGCTCGTCGTGCCACCTGGCCTTCGGCTCGGCCGACCACTGCGTGCACTACTACGACCTGCGCGCGCCGCGCACGCCGCTCGCTGTGTTCAAGGACCACAGGAAGGCCGTGTCTTATGTCAAGGTATGTATTCTTTAAACCTGTTTATTTTTTGTAGCTTTAATCGTAAATAACAAGTAAATTTATTTATTTAATCGTAAAGATAGAATCGATTGACATTGATTCGTACGGATGTCTTATAAATTATTTTACAAATTTTTCAATTTTGATAATTTCCACTGAATTGCCTCTGATGTATTCGATTGCTGATTATGAGGGCTCGGATTCGCTTTCCGAGTCGGACAAAGTAGTTTCGTTAATTTCAATTTATATTACAATATTTTCAAAAGTAGTCCAGAATTTTTTATGGTGTCCAGTATATGGCAATAGTCTATCCCATTATTACTATTGGGACTAACATTGTTAATGGCAAAACGTAGGTGTATTTCGTGCCTGCCGGATATAACAAGCATAACATTATTTTATGTACAAAGTAAAATAATTCGTATTTTAATCATTCCTATGCTATAGATTAATATCGCACATACCAGTGTCAACTAGTCACCCAAGACCCTAACCACCATTCCTCCTTGTTGTTAGTTCCTAGACGCGCGCACGCTAGTCTCAGCATCAACGGACTCGCAGCTGAAGCTGTGGCGCGTGGAGTCCCCGCGCTGCGTGCGCTCCTTCACCGGCCACGCCAACGAGAAGAACTTCGTGGGGCTGGCCACCGACGGCAAGTACGTGGCCTGCGGGTCTGAGAACAACGCGCTCTATGTGTACTACAGCGGACTGTCCCGCCCGCTGCTAGCTTATAGGTGAGTTAAACTGTGCTATAGTATGTGGTTATAGTGTGGTCGTATTGCAGTCAGTGTGGTGGTCTTTTTGAACTCATAGTCTAGTCTAGCTATCGTCGCATTCTAGCCTTAACCACGTTCTAGTGTGTTCAAAATAAGGTCATATTTTGGTCGTGGTGTTGTGGGTCTTAAAGTGGTCATTGTGTCGTATCATCATGGTCCTTATGTGGTCGTACGTGTGGTCGGATACGTCAGTAAGAACTTCGTAGGGCTGGCCACCGACGGCAAGTACGTGGCCTGCGGCTCCGAGAACAACGCGCTCTATGTGTACTATAGCGGACTGTCCCGCCCGCTACTAGCTTATAGGTGAGTTGAACTATGCTATAGTATGTGGTTATAGTGTGGTCCAAGTGTGGTCTAGGTGTGGTCTAAGTGTGGTCATAGTGTGGTCTAGCTGTGGTCATAGTGTGATTGCAGTGTGGTCACACATTAGTCTTAGTGTGGTCACTATTAATGATTACCTATTGTGTGGTTGAATGTGGTCAAAGTGTGGTCATAGTATGATCGTATCGGGTGTGGTCACATCCTAGACTAGACATATGTTAGAGCGTGGTCTATTTGTGGTCTTATGTCGGTCGTAACGTCTTGGTGTGGTCATAATATGGTAACGAACACGCCAACGAGAAGAACTTCGTGGGGCTGGCCACTGACGGCAAGTACGTGGCCTGCGGGTCAGAGAACAACGCGCTCTATGTGTACTATAGCGGACTGTCGCGCCCGCTACTAGCATATAGGTGAGTTATACTATGCTATAGTGTGTGGTTATAGTGTGGTCTAGCTGTGGTCATAGTGTGGTCTGGATGTGGTCACAGATTAGTCTTTGTGTGGTCAGTATCAATGATCTTGTGTGGTTTAAATGTGGTCAAAGTGTGGTCTAGCTGTGGTTATAATGTGGTGGTCATATTGTGATTACAATGTGGTCTTAGAGTCTTAGTGTGTACAGTGATAATGAGCTTTTTGTGTGGTTGAAATGTAGTCAAAGTGTGGTCATATTGAGCTAATACTGTAGTTTAGCTATCGTCTCTAGTATGGGTACATCCTATCTTTAACCACGTTTTAGAGTGTGTTCTAAATAAGGTCATATTGTGTGGTCTGGCTGTGGTCAGGGTGGTCTAGCTATGGTCTGGCTGTGGTTATAGTGTTGTCGTAGTGTGGTCATAGTGTGGTCTAGCTGTGGTCATAGTGTGATCTAGATGTGGTCATAGTGTGATCTAGCTGTGGTCATAGTGTGGTCTAGCTGTGGTCATAGTGTGGTCTAGCTGTGGTCATAGTGTGGTCTAGCTGTGGTCATAGTGTGGTCTATCTGTGGTCATAGTGTGGTCTGGCTGTGGTCATTGTGTGGTCTAGCTGTGGTCTGGCTGTGGTCATAGTGTGGTCTAGCTGTGGTCATAGTGTGGTCTAGCTGTGGTCATAGTGTGGTCTGACTGTGGTCATAGTGTGGTCATTGAGTGGTCTGACTGTGGTCATAGTGTGGTCTGACTGTGGCCATAGTGTGGTCTGACTGTGGTCATTGAGTGGTCTGACTGTGGTCATAGTGTGGTCTAGCTGTGGTCACATCGCAGGCTCGACCACGTTCTAAAGCGTGATCTAATAGTGGTTGTAACAATATGGTATGGTATGGTCATTCGTGGTACAATATATTATTTGCGTCAGGTTCGACGCGGTGCGCGGGTTCCTGGAGCGCGAGCGGCGCGACGAGGAGCCGTCCGAGTTCGTGTCGGCCGTGTGCTGGCGGCGCGCGCCCGACACGCACGTGCTGCTCGCCGCCAACTCGCAGGGCACCATCAAAGTGCTCGAGCTCGTCTAACACTCACACACACACTAACAGACACACACATGTACAGACAGACAAACACATACACATATACACACATACTAACGGACACAAACTAACGTACATAGATACATACACACACAAAGAAACAGGCATACAGACACACACATGAACACACACACACATGTACAGACAGACAAACACACACACGCACATACACACACACGCGAACAGATAAATACACTAGCAAACAAACACACTGACATACATAACTACAGTAAACACGTGAACAGACAAACAGACAGACACACACATATACACGTGAACAAATAAACACATTAGCGAACACATACACACTACCAGACACAGAAACAGACATACACATGTACAGACAGACACACAAAGAAACAGACATGCACACACACACACACGCGTCCATACCACGTTACTTATTACAAAACATAATTTAAACTATTATTAACTATTTTATTTGACGAATTCTGAAACGAATGAGAAAAGGAAAAACATTTGATCACTCTAGCAAAGAGATCTAATTGAATGGAAACTATAGTAGGAACCTTTGCCCAGCAGTGAGATGACGCAAGCTAATCGTATAGTTAGTGGTGAACCTAGTGTCAAAGTAGTTGAAGTGTTTGTCTGAACTCATGTTATGTTAACAAGTTAGACTTGTAACGTGCTCGAAGCACGGAGACGCTCAGCTCAAATATCACTGCACCTACATCTATGTAATGTACGCGTTAACACACTGAGCGTTTACCACAAGGTGAGTGGAAATAGATTTATATTTATCGGATGCAGCTGAATACCAGTATTGTACATGCAGCGACTGTCTATCGGACCTCCACAACACAGTTACCTGGGTTATAACACGATACTAAGTAACACTGCGCGTCACTCTTTCAAGCTTCTGACTACTGTTAACGACTGTCAAAGACCTTTGAAAATGACAGCCGGGAGTGTCTTCCGAAATACGGAGGAACTCGATATGCATAAGATGGTCACCCATCCACAGAATAACCTCGGTAAGCGTAGCTTAACCTCAGAGATCGATCGAAATGATGTTTTGTAACAAGTAACTTAGAAACTTTTAAAACAAATTGTCCTTCTATTCTGTAATATATGAATTTTAAATACCAAACGATTTATTCATCCACGTGTGAGTGAGAGAAATAACAGAAAACAGTAGTTCAAGTATATTTTAAATTAATTTGATGATTGATTGATTCTCCTCTGGTTTGAGATGGGCCTTAGAGTTGGTCAACGACCGTAAAATAGACTCTAATGGTCGAGTAAGGAACTGAACGAATGTGTCAATAAATATAAAATAACTACAGTCAACTTGGGTAACTTTGAATCATTTAGGTTTTGAACGTGGGAATTTGAACTAGTTTCCATTATTTTTTCATATGAAACCAACACAATTGATAAAGATTCATTTTAGATTTGCAAACTTTCATCAATTGTGTTGGTTTCATATGAAAAAATAATGAAAACTAGTTCAAATTCCCACTGTCAATGTTACCCAAATGATTCAAAGTTACCCAAGTTGACTGTACCTACTGAGTGCGAACTCAGGTTTAAGTAAAGAATTAAGACGTAAGTCGTAAATCCCATCCTGCCTTTATAAAATAGTGAGTGCTACTTAAACTCGAGTGATGAGTATTTGTCTTTATGAAATATAGTGAAATCCTTTAAAAAATTAAAAATATAATACGCGCCATATAACTTTGTATGTCTGAATTTAGCCACAAGTCGCATGTACGCGATATAACAGCGACGTTCTTTCACTTCATTATTCACTCCTTGTATACGTCTCTTGTTCCTGTTTCGTGTGCGGCTCGTTGCTATATTCAGAGACACAAAGTTATATGGCACGTGTATAAACTCTAGTACATGGACTTAACGCTAGAGGTGTAAATATGAGAATAATATTATGCTCAACATAATAATTATTAACTAACTACTGTAACTACACATACTTATATTACTAATAAACGTGTTATTTCTGATTACAATAACTTGTGATTTGACGTGTCCTAATAACCTATCTTTAGATAAGGTCTGTGGATAGGAATTTCATTACGGTTGACTTATTCCAGTAAATGTAATTGAGGGGGGGGGGGGGCTTTATGTCAAGGCAGAGTGGTCTATATGACCCGCGTGACAATGGAATTTTATTTTATACTAGCTGACCCGCGCAACTTCACTTGCGTCACATAAGAGAATCATAATTTTCCCCGTTTTTGTAACATTTTTCACTGGTACTCTGCTCCTATTGGTCGTAGCGTGATGATATATAGCCTATAGCCTTCCTCGATAAATGAGCTATCTAACACTGAAATAATTTTTCAAATCGGACCAGTAGTTCCCGAGATTAGCGTGTTCAAACAAACAAACAAACAATCAAACAACCAAACAAACTCTTCAGCTTTATAATATTAGTATAGATTAGTATAGATTGAATTCTAATGGGGGGGGGGGGGGTATTTTAAATGCTTTGACCGTCACCCTAAAACTAAAGGAGGGATGGAGGGGGTTGCAAATGCTCCTGTGAGCGCCCCCTTGGCGTTAGGTAGTTGACCATGTGATGTGTAGTTACAGTAGTTAGGCAGATCGGACTTAAATATAGATAGTTGTGTAATGATATGAATGTATTGTATATTATATATTATATTAATGAACAGAAACATGTCTGTGTGTTGTAAACCTAAGTAAAGTGAACCTTATGATCCAATACTATGTGTTTTATTTAAATTTAATGTATTGCTGACCCACTGCTGGGCGTGGGACTACTCTCGAAATGAGAGAGGGGTTACGCTTTGAGTCCCCCGCACTGGCAAAGTGCAAGAACTTTGCTATTCTTCAAAAAATTGTAATCAACTCTAGTATGTAAGTCCATGTCACGAAGATTTTCTTCACAGTATAATATATTTATTACTTGCTTAGTTATTTCCTAATTTTGAACTAGTATTATGCATTAAGCTATTAAAAGTGGGTTGTGATAGTTAGTTACGAGAACGCTAGTAAATAATTGAAAATGAGTTTTACTCATCATAAAAGGCGGCTAAAAGGTTTAGCTACATAAGTAAATCCTGAGCGTTTTTATTTTATTTTATTGGTCACAGAAATACCTGACTTGTAACTGAGATTTACAAAACCAACAAAAATAATATTATTAGTTACCTTGATTGGTAGATAACTGTTAACAAAATGTTTAGGATCTCAAAAGCTCTGGTTTCACAACTCACACGTCATATTTCCTAATGACATTGTCATTTTGACAATCACACGTCACACTTTGGAACCGAAACCCAAACAAATATTCTAGAAATAAATAGAATTATTCTAAACAATTGTTATTCATTTGTAATTTAAATGAAATAAAGTTCAATACTTCGAGTGCATTCACTTTCGTTCAGTGATTTGTAAAAATACAAGCGTAATTAGTATTTTAGTGTCGAGTGGGTGTCGATTGTGAAATATCCGGTTTTCAGTGATAAATTAAAGGTTTTTATCAATAAAATGGAGCCTTTGTACGAGGAAGAAGGGTCTTCATTCACCGGCCGCGTCATGTACCCATTTGTTTTCGGTAAGTATTAAATTTTTACTTTAAAAGTAATTGAGGAAAATTCCTTTTCATAATCGTACAGTTTACTTTACGTACGAAAGTTACGGTACATTTTATCGTGTTATAACTTTAAAACACTAAAGATTTGTTATAATAGCTGAAGTTATTGAATTTTACATAATTTACTTTGATATTGGAAGTGTGAATTAATTACTACACTACTATAAGCATAGATTAAAAGGTCATCACTGATGACATGATTGTTCCACATAGATAATAAAACTACGGATTTTATTCACTACCAGTAATTTAGGCCAAGCATGAACAATACGTATATTATTTTAAGTAATATCTGAAAGCAGACATGCCATAGAATGATATAATTCACTAGAAGTATCAAATTATTTCTCCGAGCCTCTTTGATTATACTTATGAGGTAAATGTATGTTTACAATGTAGTTTGCAAGTCTAAGTGTTAGTTGACATCTTCCCACTGACGCATCATCAGTTGAGTGTGAATGGTTAAGTGTTTTTCTACATTTGTCTGTTCTGGCATTATTTGACAAATGATATGCAACATATTATTATATTCCGTCAGATATGAACTAACCCTAATAGTATTTTGTACACTGAGGTAGTTTTATAAAACACAAGACTGCTACCTTGTTGATAACTGTGACCCACCAATGTGGTCTTATAATCATGTACTAACATCACATGATGTGTTCAGCGTTCCAGTTCCTAGCATCATATGGATGGTACATGGTGGGAGCGGGTGCTCTGTCCATCTACCTGGCACAGAAGCTCAAACCCAAGATCAACGCATGGAAGCAGGCCAGAGAGGATGCAGAGTACCATAAGAGTGAGTATAGATTTTAACACTCTTTTTCATAAACCTATTTTAGTTAAAAAACTACTACTATATGTTTTCTCTTTTTCATTCACTAAGGAGTAAAAGAAACAAAACTCTTTATAAACCTTTCATAACTTCATATATTTTTTATGAATAAGAGGGTAAATGTTTAAAATAGGTCAACTGTATTGTAGTTAGTTTATAGTGTGTTGTGTACAATATACAGATACAGTCTGTATTACATCACTCTCATAGTGCGTGTGACGAACATGACCAGCGAGAGAATTAAGCACAGTACTTATAGCTTACATCCTGCATGAGAATTAGGATCATAAATTTGATTATTGTAAAGAACAAATGTCTCAGTGATCCACAAAAATTTTGGTCTAGTTATACCATGAGTCCATGATTTATGTGTATAAGTACCTACAACACATATTTATTGTTAAAGAGAAGTCACCAATTCTCTGCATAATAATGTAATATCACATCTTATTCCTAAATGATTCGGTTAAGACTAAAGAAGAGCTCCCATTATGATTCCTGTAACCTACATTTCATGTAATTACTGAGGCGCCCATAGCCAGTTGCGCTCACCGGTTGGTAAACGATCTGTGGGTTAAGCAACCCTTGGCGCGGTCACTCTATAGATGGGTGACCGCATAGTGGTATTTCAACTGGGCGTCTCCGTGCTTCGGAGGGCACGTTAAAAGTCGGTCCCGGTTGTTGTCAACTACGATAACAGTCGTTAAGCCATGTCAAAGGCCCACGGGCGGCTTGAACAACTTTGATACTAGGTTGACCACTAACCATACGATAAGAAGAAGATGTAATTACTATGAGTTCTGCTATTAACATTTTGTTTGCGTGTATATTGCAGACCCAGACATAGCTCTCGCTCGCATGGAGGCGATCCAGCGCGCGCGCGAGAAGCAACAACAACAACTGCTCGCCGCCTCCGAGAGAGCGCTCGAGCAACAGAGAGAGGTGACTGACACATGCTTCAACACCACAGTTCAACTGTGACCATTTAGTTAGAGTAAACCTAGTATCTATTATTAGCTTAGCCTTTCTTCCAAACTATGTTGGAGTCGGCTTCCAGTCTCACTAGATGCAGCTGAATATCAGTGTTTTACATGGAGCGACTGCCTATCTGACCTCCGCAACCCAGTTACCTGAGATAACACGATACCCTTCGGTAAGACTGGTTGTCAGACTTTCAAGCTTCTGACTACTGTTAACGACTGTCAAAGATCTTCGAAAATGACAGCCGGGACCCACAATTTAACGTGCCTTCCGAAACACGGAGGAACTCGATATGTATAAGATGGTCACCCATCCAAAAATCAACCTCGGCAAGCATGGCTTAACCTCAGAGATCGATCCGCGCGGCTGTTGTTCACTAAGCCACTTAGTATCTATAGGAATAGTCAGCTACGAAAGTCGCTGAACTAATTTAACTTTTCAATAGCTTATATTCTGAAGCATTCATATTACATCTTTAGGGTGGCTTTTAAGGAGCTTTTTTTTTATAAAAAGGCTAGGTTTCTAAACTATTCGGTTCTTCAGCTATATCTCCATTGTTAAATCTTTCATACAAATTATAATATATAACGAATTGTTCACGACGCGACGGTCAGACTTATCCACAAACTGAATAATATAAGGTTTTTAATCCATTTCAGCGTGAGGAGCGCAAACGTCAGGAGATGGCAGAACGTCTTGAAAAGTACGGCTCCGCGGGCGGACAACGACTTGGAGACGCGAACGATGGTATGTACCATCACTCCATCAGTGATTAATGATTATACATAATGTGAAATATAATTGATGTACTCTTTGGTTATAACTAGCGCAATTTTATAAAATTGTTGAATATTTATTGTTACTCACTTACCTCACTATCGTTCCCAACACCGGATTCGAACTCTCAGCTTCCATTTCGACCTGCAAGACAAAATTATAAAAAATACAATATCTTACCATCCTTATATAAAGAAGGTAGAAGGGTAGTTTGTAAACATCCTACCTAAAGGCGTTCTTTGGACTCTGCCTACCCGTTTGGGAAAAATTAAAAAATCTAGATTTTACATACATAACTATTCAATATATGCTGTATATGGCATATACAGCATTATATGCTTATGTATGCTTTTGCCAAATTTGACGCTTAGTCTGAATCGCTGATTGTTGGCAGCTCCTCGCGTGATAAATAATTGTATCAACGCTAATCTCAGGAACTACTGGTCCGATTTTAAAAAAATCTTTCGGTGTTAGATAGCCCATTTGTCGAGGAAGGCTATAAGCTACAAGTCATCACGCTACGACCAATAGGAGCAGAGTACCGGTAAAAAATGTTACAAAAACTGGGGCAAATTTTGACCCATTCTCTCCAATGTGACGCAAGCGAAGTTGTGCGGGTCAGCTAGAATATGATATAGGGGTCGCCCTTGCCCAGCAGTGGGACAATATAGGCCCATAATAATAATGTATGTATATATTCCAGGTGACTACCTGCCCCTGAGCGCGGGCGCGTCGACCTCCTCGTACCGGCCGCCCAAGAAGTCCAAGTGCGGCGGCGGCGGCTGCGGACGATAAACACTCACTCTACTGTGATACATATATACTATGACTACTGCCTACCCACTACACACTGAAGGATGATGATACTGTATTAGAAAATAACATGGAATTTAACTTAGTTTTGTGAGCGACTTTGTCTTCATTTTGTGATCATTATAAATGGCATATATGTCTTCTCGAGCTGTGTTTGTTTGTTACACTTTTTCTCCTAAACGGCTGAAGCCATCAGCATCATAGCGAAATCGGTTCAGTAGTTTCAAAGATTACCTCCTACATACAAACTTATAAACTTACATTTTTACTAATTTTAAACAATTTTTTTTATGTATTAACTAAACTCTATACGACCGCCATGTCGGTAAGCTGGTGTATTTATACTTACATAATATCACACCTGGTTTATTGATATTTTTATAATATCAATTTTAAATGCGGACAAAGTCGCCTACAGAAGCCGTGCTACTTAATACATGGACGAAATATTGTCAATATCTAGACCCTCATAACAATATTAAATAATTAATGACTTACAAAATAGCCTTAAATTAACCTTCCACAGTTTTGACAATATTTATATAATTAGTGTATAGTAGTACAATATTATTAGGAAATACAACAATATCTCTGTGTCATATGTACAAGAGACTTTAGCAGAGTAATAACAGTCACACGGGTCGATCTCTGAGGTTAAGCTACGCTTGCCGAGGTTATTCTGACCATATAAAACATACCGAGTTCCTCCGTGTTTCGGAAGGCACGTTAAATTGTACCCGGCTGTCATTTACAAAGATCTTTAACAGTTAACAGTAGTCAGAATCTTGAAAGTGTGACAAGCAGTGTTACTTAGTATCGTGTTATAACCCAGGTAACTGTGTTGTGGAGGTCCGATAGACAGTCGCTGCATGTACAATACTGGTATTCAGCTGCATCCGGTGAGACTGGAAGCCGACTACAATATAGTTTGGAAGAAAGGCTAGACTGATATATACTGGACAAGATGAAGAACTCTTTCCATCTCATTCAATGGTACTGTTTGACATAATAATATACTCTGTACATATGACTCGGAGATAGTTGCGCGTGAAAGCCTTAATCTCATATAATATTATGTTAATAATAAATTATAGTTTTAAGTTGATCTGGAGATCGTTTTGTTTATAAACTTTAATAATAAATGTGATTGGAATAACTGAGTTTGTTGTTTTATTTAACTCAAGTCTTGAAAGGATGCTGTATCTTTGATAATATCTGTATGTGGTAAAATACTTGCCTCTTAATATCTTCGTGACGAAAGAAAAAACTTAGCAATATTTAAAATAAGTACGCTTGCCAGGAGCTATTAGGTAAGTACATCATAACCTAAATATTAGGTAGGCATTTTGACTTGTTTTCTTATTCTATACTATGACTTAATGCATAGTTTTAGATATAGACCGATATAACTGAAGGTCTAAGAAATTAACTAATTACTGAAAAATAACGCCTTTGTCTTAGCGAAATAAGTTATGTTTTAAGATAACTGGTACTACAGCCTACCACAGCACTACTATAAAAAATAGTTTCTCTCATAATAATCACTACATCGTAGAGGTATACAAAATAGTCGCTTTCCTCTATCTATTTTTATGTATGCTTATATCTTCACAACTACACAACGGATTTTGATTCAGTTTTTAATACGTAGAATGAGGGATCCAAAAGGAAAGTTTTTGTGGGAAAATCGTATAGTTCTTATGAAATAACTCTTTAAACCGGGCGAAGCTGGGGTGGGCCGCTAGCAATATTTATAGAACAAGCCCTTAATATCTTAGATCATAGTATGTACAAACCGCGTTATGTTGACGACGTCGGTACATGCTGCAACAGTTGAGAGTGACAGTCGTTGCGACAATTCACTCAGATCGTGACTGTTGCTTGTATTGTAACATTATCTAGAACTGTGCATCTCACAGCTACTGAGCTTTGGTAACTATTGTAATAGTCAGGGATCTAGAGGAAACTTTAACTTATAAAAGTAAGGTATTAACGCGGAAACGCATTTTTCTTAAATTCTTACTTTCACGGCCAGTGCAATCTGCGCTTAAACGTCAAGAAAAGTGACCTGTTTCATATAGCTGTGAAATAGCTTTAGAAATACACAGATGTTTTTATTTTAATCGAAATAAATCGTGTGTGTCGATAGTCTCTACTAAATTGTCAGACTATAATAAGAAAAATACGATATTGAATGAGATGAGTCCCCTCAGGAACGATGAAACTCCACCCTTATTAACAATATCAATCAAACAACTAAGTTATTTTGATATTAGTTTGATGACTGTTTCCCCCACTTATACAAGTATTCATATATTGTATTCATCATCTATACTTTAGAAAACATAAGATTCTGGCGCAGACGCTTCGAATCCTAGAATCGAACCAAAAAGTCTTTGCTAAGATTTTCAAGCTTCTGACTACTGTTAACGACTGTCAAAGATCTTTGAAAACGACAGCCGGGACACACAATTTAACGTGCCTTCCCAAACACGGAAAAACTTGGTATAGGTACAGTGTACACCTATATTATATGGCTACCCATGCACAGATCAACCTCAGCAAGCGTAGAGCGACTGTTGTTACTTAACCACGAGTTCTTCATTCATTTAATCTCACTGTTGCCTGCGTCAATGAAGCAAATAATTTAATTATCCACTGACAAATTGCGAGATAGTTGACAAACTGCCTACTGCGTAATGTTGAGCAACTGACTTAACAAAACAGTAAGATTTTCGCACTGATGACATTCTAGTGAAACTATTAAAGGCCAATGTAGCTTATCTTTTTGGTGTACAAGACTATACGTATAGACTGATAGGTACTTTGATTGTATTGCTCTCTCCTTAGCCACTTCCACCACTATGATTCTATATACCTAAGATTATGGACTAGGCTCTGTAACACTTATTTATTTCGCTACTCTCCTTTGCAGTAATAGCCTGTTATTTTCTTGGTATTTATATCCTAGATAATCGATCCTGTTCCTTCTTATAGCGTTGTATTTACAGAGCAGATGTTTTATGGTTCTTACTTCCTCGTAGCAATGTCTGCGTTGTGGATCCAGATTAGCTATTATTTTGGAGGCACGTAAAGAGCAAAGTTGATGGTATAAGTACCTAGTTGTGTTCAAAAGGCTTATTTGATAGATGAATTGATAGAAAATGTTTGACGAAATGATCGAAATATTTCAGCTATCTATATTGCTTAATACATTCATAAAAGTTTCAGTAATTCTTACATTTAACCTTAGTTTTCTTGACTTTCACGGCCAGTGCAATCTGCGCTTAAACGTCAAGAAAACTAAGGTTAAATGTAAGAATTACTGAAACTTTTATGAATGTATTAAGCAATATAGATAGCTGAAATATTTCGATCATTTCGTCAAACATTTTCTATCAATTCATCTATCAAATAAGCCTTTTGAACACAACTAGGTACTTATACCATCAACTTTGCTCTTTACGTGCCTCCAAAATAATAGCTAATCTGGATCCACAACGCAGACATTGCTACGAGGAAGTAAGAACCATAAAACATCTGCTCTGTAAATACAACGCTATAAGAAGGAACAGGATCGATTATCTAGGATATAAATACCAAGAAAATAACAGGCTATTACTGCAAAGGAGAGTAGCGAAATAAATAAGTGTTACAGAGCCTAGTCCATAATCTTAGGTATATAGAATCATAGTGGTGGAAGTGGCTAAGGAGAGAGCAATACAATCAAAGTACCTATCAGTCTATACGTATAGTCTTGTATACCAAAAAGATAAGCTACTATGACCTCTAATAGTTTCACTAGAATGTCATCAGTGCGAAAATCTTATTCTTTTGTTGCGACAGTTGCTCAACATTACGTAGTAGAGGCAGTTTGTCAACTATCTCGCAATTTGTCAGTGGATAATTAAATTATTTGCTTCATTGACGCAGGCAACAGAGAGATTAAATAAATGAAGAACTCTTGGCTAAGTAACAACAGCGTCGATCGTTCTCTCAGGTTAAACGACGCTTGCTGAGGTTGTACTGTGAATAGGGTTTATTCATATCGAGTTCCTCTGTCTTCAGAAAGGCATGTTAAAATGTGTGTCCCGGTTGTCATTTTCAAAGATCTTTGGCAGTCGTTAACAGTAGTCATAAGCTTGAAAGTCTGACGCACAGTGTTACTTAGTATCGTGTTATAACCCAGGTAACTGTGCTGTGTTAGTTACTTTCCTGGTTTTTTTTATAGAGTCCAAGTGTGACGGCCAAGCGCAAGACCCACAGCTTTACGTACTCTCCGAAGCATGGAGGACTACAAACTCAACTTTATAACTCCGGACATTCTCAGAGAAATTTTGAACAGGATTCGAACCCTCTGTATACATATACACTACTGAATGTCTTGTTTCATTCGTCAAAGTATGGTAGTTAAATGCCTCCGTGGCGCAGTGGTTTAGGTCACCACGCCGATACCACTGCATCGGGAGGTCGTGGGTTCGATTCCCACACGGAGCAATTATTTGTGCGATCCACAAATAATTGTTTCGGGTCTGGTTGTGCTTTGTGTCCGTTGTTTGTATGTTTGTAAAAGTCCCCGCGACACAAGAGCAATTCTTAGTGCGGGAGTTGTCTTTTTTAAAGAAACTTTTAAAGAAAAGAAATAAATAAAATATATGAATACTTATAAAGTGGGGGAAACAGTCATCAAACTAATATCAAAATAACTTAGTTGTTTGATTGATATTCTTATTGGGGTGAAGTTTTATCGCTCCTGAGGGGACTCATCTCATTCAACTGCACGTTTGTCGCAGGTGTTAAAGTAGTCACCTCGCTGCAATAACCATAGTGCTGCGTGGGTTCGAATCCCACCCGAGACAAATATTTGTGTGATAAGCACGAGTATCTGTTCTGAGCTTGTTAATGTACCTATATAAGTATGTATTTACAAGTATATAAGTATGTTTATCAGTTATTTGGTCACCATAGTACAAGTTCTGCTTAGTTTGGAATCAAATGATCGTGTGTGAGTTGTCCAATGATAATTATTTCTTTATCTCCCAGATATAAATGCCGGTGTACATCCTTCCTAAGTTCGTGTTATGTCAGTTCGATGATGTCGGCGCCTCTCAGTCTGTCAGTCTACTCGACGCAGCCTTGAACTCTCTATATACTTAGTTATACTCTTATATACCGGCTTTTAAAAACATTATACTTACACAAAACCAGGTTTAGAGGTAAAGCTATTTATAATCTTTTTTTTTACTGGACATTTAATTTAGAGGCAGACACCGATCTATCAAAACGAACACACAGAAAACTATTATGTATGTTACATACATACATAGTAGTTTTCTGTGTGAATATAATTTCATGAAAATCTCACCAGTTTTTAGCCATGAAGTTTTGACAGACAGACTTTTCAATTCATGATATTAATGTATAGCACCTTCGCTTGCGTCACATAAGAGAGAATGGGTCAAAATTTTCCACGTTTTTGTATATTTTTTCTGGTACTCTGCTCCTATTCGTCGTAGCATGATGATATATGTATAGCCCATAGCCTTCCTCGATAAATGGGCTATCTAACACTGATCGATTTTTCAAATCGAAGCAGTAGTTCTTGACATTAGCGCCTTCAAACAAACAAACAATCAAACAAAAAATCAAACAAGCTCTTAAGCTTTATAATATTAGTATAGATTAACGTTAATTCTTGTTTGACTGCCTCCGTGGCGCAGTGGTTTAGGTCGCCACGCCGATACCACTGCGTCGGGAGGTCGTGGGTTCGATTCCCACACAGAGCAATTATTTGTGCGATCCATAAATAATTGTTTCGGGTCTGGTTGTGCTTTGTGTCCGTTGTTTGTATGTTTGTAAAAGTCCCCGCGACACAAGAGCAATTCTTAGTGCGGGAGTTGTCTTTAAAAAAAAAAAGAAAAAAAAAAATAATTCTAGTCGTATCATAATATGTAGCGCAGTTTCGTAGATAAGTGCAACGAGACATACACAAAAAGTTAATTGTTTTTACAAACACTGACACAAGGTCACTGTAGTGTTTGAAACATTATAATTTAGAATATGTATCATTACGACTGTAATTAGGAGGCTTGACTGTAATATACTAACTAAAACATCGTTAGTAGCCCTGAGTGTTGATATATGTCTATTATTGTCTATGGATAGTTTGGCGACCGACATTATAATATACTTTAGGGGTAAATTTCTAATGTACCTACTTTATTTCTGAACTACTAGACTGGCCGGTCTTTGTCCAGGTATAGTACAATTTTATCCCGCTGATTCCATTCCCGTGACAACTTTGATCAATTTTGACAAAAGTCATTGGTATGTTGCTTCAGTTTCGATCCTGCGACCACTTGTATGGGAGGTTTCAATTTACACCACTCGGCTCTATATAAAAATAAATATACTTCTAAATAAATAACAAACGTTTTTTATCAACTATCAGTGATTTTTCAAACAAATATTAAGTCGGGAAAAAAGTATTTTCGCATTATAGTATGTATGAACTTGTAATAAAATCTCTTTGGCTTCAAGAATCACAAATGAGTACACGGTTCATTAGGTTTCTTTCAGTGAGCTCGTGAGGTACCCAAATATCGAGCTTTTTTGTGCAGAGAAAAGATTTTATTACAAGTTCATACATACTATAATGCGAAAAGACTTTTTCCCCGACCTAATACCATTTAAAAATGCAGATATTATCTAGAATCAAAGGTTACATGACCCGTGGGAACAGTGAACAGCTCACATCACACAATGACGAAGAATGCCGACCACTACGCCATCATTATATTTTAATTAATATTTAACATGAGACTGTGTTGACACTATATAATCAAAACATATTTTCGTGATTTTTGGCTATATTTTTTTTACAACTCTCGCTCTAACAACAGCTCTTGTGTCGCGGGGACTTTTACAAACATACAAACAACGGACACAAAGTACAACCAGACCCTAAACAATTATTTGTGGACCGCACAAATAATTGTTCCGTGTGGGAATTGAACCTACGATCTCCGTACGCAATTTTTTTCTTTCATAATATAAAGGAACTAATTGGTATTCAACTGTAGTTTAATTTGTGTAGTACTGTCTATTACATCACTCTCATAGTGCGTGTGAGGAACATCGCCCACGAGAGCTCACACGAACATACACACGTGCTCTCCGAGACACGGAGGTCTACGACTTCAATTTCCATACCATATGCTATCACTGAAAATTTCTAGCTCGAAAATTTCAGGAAAAAATCAAGCTAACTTTATATCGTACCTAGTGGCGATCGATGCTCGATCGATGATGATTGATGATCGATGGTGTCTGCCTAGTCATATAAGAAAGAGCGTAAGCGTGATTTTATAGGTATGTGTGTAAATTTTAAGTCAGAACCAGGATTCGAACTTGAAGACCTATGACTATGACAGTGTTGGTAGCAGCTCCCTAGATTATCAATTATGTATACCTAATAGAAATATTGTTAAAACCATTTGGCGATTAAAAAGAGTGTCCAGGAGATTCTTGCCAGCTCTTTTCATTGGCGCTACCTTCCGAACTGGCGGTAAATTCACTCTCTGTATCATTGACTGTCATAAGTGTCAGCACTTGACCTAAATTAATAAATGATTTGATTTTGATTTTGAAGAACTTTGCACAATATTTCAGAGAGTCGGTTTACAGCGCAGTCGGGTCGTTTCAGGACAGAGTTATTTCATCTTATAATGTTTACAACAGGAAATTGAAACGAGAGCGGTGTTTCATCTGCGCGTGAGATATTGTATGTTTTCAAAATATAACCATACACTTTTTATAATAAACTATATTTTATACGGAAAGCAACTTGATACAGAATAATATGTCTTCTCAATTTTTTCATTTGTGGGACTCTATCTGTAGTCAGAACCAAATCATTGGTTCATTGTCTTATGTATAATTAATTACTGTATACTATAAAGTGTCAAAGTTATACTATAATTTACTTATGTCATTATTTAAACTTAAATTATTAGTAAAAAAACATTACTCTCTAAATTTGCGCTATTTCTAGTACTCGTAGTCCATCCACTTAGCAGAGAGTCTTGTACACAAGGTTCGCGATACGGAGGTATACAACATACAGAATGTATAACATCAGTGACTCGGCTTATGCAGCTGATGATGCACTTTTCGATACAGATATTTTATTTCAATAAAACGCAAAATTATCCTACTAATATTATGAATGCGAAAGTTTGTGAGCATGTAAGTATGTATGGATGTTTGTTACTCTTTCACGCAAATAAAAATAAAATAAATAGGTAGCTGAAGACCCAGTAACACATAGGCTAATTTTTATCCCGGAGTTCCCGAGGGATCGGGATTTACACGGGAAGGGTTTCCACGCAGACGAAGTCGCGGGCGGCCTCTAGTTAATTGTAATCTAGATAAATCGTGAATACCAAATCTCTACTAACTTGTTGGATTATAGTATCGAGTATCAAAAGTGCTAAAAAAATCGGTTTCTGATTTCGGGAGCATAGTGTTAGTAGAGAATATTTAACTCTTCAGCCTCAGGCCACCGTCGGTACAATAATATAAAGGTTATACTGAAGGCTGTAATAATTCATACAGTATACTATTTACATGTGCACCACACTGAGTACTCACGGCCGCAAGATCCGCTCCATCTCATGTTTATAACAAATAAATGCCAACTAGTGACCCCGCTTGCGTACAAACTTTCATCCTGTTTTTCATCCATCTCTACCCTAAAATGAATTAAAAGTTGCTCTGTGGTTCAAATCTATACTAATATTATAAAGCTGAAGAGTTTGTTTCTTTGTTTGAACGCGCTAATCTCTAAAGAGAAAAAGGTGGCATGTGAGGTTGAGGAGGACGACGTCAAGGATAGGGCGAAGTGGAGGGAGAGTATAAGGAAAGCTGGCCCCACTACCATATGGTCCGATTTGAAAAAATATTTCAGAGATAGATAGCCCATTTATCGAGGAAGGCTATAGGCTATACAACACCAATAGGAGCAGAGTACTAGTAAAAAATGTTACAAAAACGGGGAAAATGTTGACCTATTCTCTCTTATGTGACGCAAGCGAAGTTGCGCGGGTCAGCTACTGTAAGATAAAGAACGTTTTTTGCATTTATATTATTAGTTACTACCTGACAATCGTGTACAAACTTTCATCCCCAAAGAAGCCGCTTAGGGGTTGATTCGAAAAAAATATAGCTTCTGCTTAGCCCTGTTTCTCCACTTATCTCTACGTTATAAGTAATCTTTAAAAACTCCTCCCGCACTAACAATTGCTCTTGTGTCGCGGGGACTTTTACAAACACACTAACAACGGACACAAAGCACAACCAGACCCGAAACAATTATTTGTGGATCGCACAAATAATTGTTCCCTGTGGGAATCGAACTACCACCTCCACTACTGCCCTTGGAAGGAGTTAGATTAAAATTGAATTTAGCATTGATATAATAATATGAAATATAGCCATGATAGCCGAGTAGTATAGTATAAACCTTCACCTTCTCCACCGATTCAAAGTCAAGGTAAAAAATATAATTTACAAGTTTTTCCATCCACTATAGCGTTTTTATTTTATTTATTTACTAGCAGACTGGCCCGGTTTCTTCTTGGTATAATGAAATTTTATCCTATTGATAACATTCCTGTGGGAATTTTGAGCAATTTTAATTAATCTTACTAATATCATAAATGCGAAAGTTTGTAAATATGTATGGATGTATGTATGTTTGTTACTCTTTAATGAAAACAGTTCTGGACAGATTTTAATGAAATTTATTACACTAATAGGTCAAACACATAGGATATTTTTGATATAATTCATATTATTAATAATTATTATATTAACGCAAACGAAATCGCGAAAACTAGTGCTCTAGTGTAGCTGTAATTTCAAAGTAAAAAAGTAGAGTCTTTTGTAAATAAAATAAATGTAAGAGTCAGTTAGTTTCTTAGCTATGTAATCTCTACAAACAGGAAGGAAATGTTGTTTGTTTGTAGACGCTAATCTCTGAAACTACAGGACGGATTTTGATAATCCTTTCACTAATAGATAGTTATATTATCCTCGAGTAATGTAAGATAGATTTTATTTGTATTAAGAAGTTTAAAATGTTAGAAATTAGATCTTTTTGAAACTCTACAATGACTCTACATTTTCAAAGTTTTGTTAAGTTAAACTATTTGCAAAATGTGTTTATGAAATAACTTGTACTATAATAGGTAAATTTTCTAAGGTTTATAACAGGGTGGTATTCTCGTGATCGTGCTTCAGTGCCTGGCGCCACAGGGGATGCTCTGCCACCCCTCACAGAGATGACATTCAATATTTCATACCTGGCGGCCGCCACATCGCCGAGGTCATTATAAATAAACCAGTCGGGGCTGCGAGTCCGCGGCGAAGCCCTACGCGCGGGCCCCGGCGCCCGACTTGCTAATACGCATCGACGCAATATCCTTTGTAAGAGCTCGCCGTCTCGCTCGCCACTACGGCGGAGAGAGGGATGGCGCGCTACGGCGGACGAGAAGCCTAGCTTGGCGTTCCGGGCGTGACGTCACGGGGCGCGGGGCGCGGGGCGCGCGGGGGGCGCGGGGAGGCGGCCGCGGCGCAGCGCCAGTGTTCGGCCGGCCGCCACACCGCGCACACGTGACACGATGCCCGCGCGGTGAAATAAAACATACGCGATGCTGTTCGAGAGTCCCAATGCGAAACTGTTCCCGGCGTTCAACATCCCGCCGCCCGTCAGGCTCAGGTGAGCACAGGCCGCCCGCGCCACCACCGCAGTGATTGTGTTCCGTTCTCGCCGAAGCCATAAAAATGCGTATCAAGTGTTGTTATGTACGGGGCGCGACTGCGTCTGCCCGGTGCCGCTTCACCGAGTTACTACGAAACGTCGATACGACGCCGCTCTCCTTAACGTGTGGATATCACTAAAAATAGTATTAAAATCGCTTTTCAATCTGTTGCGTTCAATGTCAGCGTCGATAAATCGATTCTCGGAAGCGTGTCGTGGCCGTGTCGTCGGTGTAAACAGGCTTCCTGTTGCGCCGAGCCGCATAGCCAGCACTTGCAAGTTGTTCAGTAATCGTTAGCACTGCGGCGTTGTGCCGGCGACTGTCACTCACCCTCAGTCACTCTCAGTCCCTCACAGTCGCCACGAGACGTCGTTGTTGTGATACCTCGCTATGTGTAAACATATATACCGACACATGATCTCCTCTCGTCATGTTTGCGTTCGAGTTACAAAGAACTGTCCATTACGTTTAATTGTGAAACACAATCAGTCGCCAGTCGTCATTTCTATCAAGATAACATGTTTCTTGCTGTGAAAGTGTAAGCATGCACCATGCAGACGTGAATGGGACAGAATCGATCGATATGCACTCAAAACTGGTGAATTCTGGCTCAAAAATGCGTTCGCCATTACCATTTGACGGCGAACATGAAATGCATTTCAATTTTGACATAAAACAGAATCACTTACTGAAAAAACTGATTCTTATTCAAAATATTATTGTACTGTGTTATACAAAGCGTTTTGAAAGCAAAATGTCTAAAGAAACCACAGTTTTACAATGCCCAAGTAAGAAGAAATAGCTCGAAATTTATGTATTTGAATGCAAAAACAATGCTTTAATACATTTCAACCATTATTATAAAGATTTTCATATGAAAATAAGTAATTCTGACAAGATATTCTTCGTTGGAGTTTAAAAAAGGACATGTGATCGGTATAACAATGGATTCCTGTTGTTTTGGACCAGAAATATACATTTACTTACATAAATACACCTTAATTTATCTTTTAAAAGTGCTAAAATAACATATTTTGTTATTTATTGCATCTACTTAGATAATGTTATGAAAAAATAAAAAAAAGATGCACCACTTCCTCGTTGTCTATGCGCAAGCTTGTCTATGGGTTAATTGTTGTGACATTTCAATGTTTCATAGAGAAATTAGATTAAAAACAATAGGTTTAATACTTGCGTATTATTGCAATCTTTTTCCTTGTAATGTAAAGGTTCTCAAGACAGACATTTTTTGTCGCCAATTAGTGTTTTTCATACCTAATTTAAACTCTTTTGTTGATACCTCTTCATATATTATGCTGCCCTGGTAATTGCGACAGTTTGCAGGTAGTTTGATACTGGCCATAAAAAACAGATTAAAGACCCTACCCATTTATAATTCTTATTCAAAATTATATACTTTTATTTTTAACACATAAGCATTATAACCCCCGGTTAAGTTTTAGATAACTTTACGGGTCGATATCTATAACAATTGTTCACACTTGATTGAACATTTTTTTATTGAGAGTTCTTAAATATTAGGTCGGGAAAAAAGTCTTTTCGCATTATAGTATGTATGAGCTTGTAATAAAATCTTTTCTCTACACAAAAAAGCTCGATATTTGGGTACCTCGCGAGCTCCCTGAAAGAAACCTAATGAACCGTGTACTCATTTGTGATTGTTGAAGTCAAAGAGATTTTATTACAAGTTCATACATACTATAATGCGAAAAGACTTTTTCCCCGACCTAATATAACATCAGTCTTGAAATGTAATAAAATAGCGAGTGAATTAATCTCCAAAGATTTTCAAATTGACAATAGTTTTTATTAATTTAATTTATTGATGCAAAGTCCCCAACCCGCACTTGGTCAGCGTGGTGGACTCAAGGCCTAACCCCTCCCTCAATATGGGAGACCCTTGCCCAGCAGTGGGACATTAACGGGTTAAATTTATTTATTTATTACCCGCGACTTCGTTCGCCACCTTAATTTTCCCACTATGCGTAATTTTTCCGGGTAAAAAGTAGCCTATGTCCTTTGTCGGGTATCGAAATATCTCCATACCAAAATTCATGCAAATTGGTTCAGTAGTTTAGGCTCGATTGAGTAACAGACAGACAGACAGAGCCACTTTCGCATTTATAATATTAGTATGGATTAAAAAATGTAGAGCGCTCAGCTGGCAATTAACACTAGACAACTCTTTTGAGTGATTTATTTACTACTTGCATATTATTTGGTAGTTTTTTTAACTATAAAGACTAACCACTCCTTATTTTAAATGTTACAAAAACGGGGAAGCCTAGAGAGGAGACCCTTGCCCTACAGTAGGGTAGCAAAAGGTTACAAAAAAGAAAAAAAAACATCGGCAATTATTTGTTTTTCCCCAAAATTTTTCATTTTTTTTCGCATTTCTTAAGTTTTTTCTCCATTAAAAATCTACGCATACCTTAAAGAAAATATGACAAAAAGAATTAGCCGTAATGGTGCAATAATTTTCGAGT
This sequence comes from Anticarsia gemmatalis, assembly GCF_050436995.1. Classification (NCBI taxonomy): domain Eukaryota; kingdom Metazoa; phylum Arthropoda; class Insecta; order Lepidoptera; family Erebidae; genus Anticarsia; species Anticarsia gemmatalis. The sequence continues at coordinate 5,520,266 of NC_134773.1, read as the reverse complement.
TTTAACTTCACAACACATTTGGTGATTCATTTATATTCACATAGAGTTTAACTAACCATAAATATAAAATGTTGTGATATAGTAATCTCACTAATTGCTTGTAGCTACTATAACACTCTATTATAGTGAAATACCACAATTATAAAATCTCCGATTTAAATTTATGTTTTTTTCTGCCAATTCTCAAAGCCTTTACATTTTTGGGAAAAAATTGTAAATTCCCTATTTATTCATATATTTACATTGCGTCGGGAGATCGTGGATTCGATTCCCACAAGGAACAATCATTTGTGCGATCCACAAATAATTGTTTCGGGTCTGATTGTCCGTTGTTTGTATGTTTGTAAAAGTCTCCGCGACACAAGAGAGACTCTTAGTGCGGGAGTTGTCTTTAAAAAAAATATGTACCCACGTTTCGCCATTAACAAAATTCGCCATTAATTCGCAAAAGGGGGCGAGCTTACAGCCCTGAAAATATTTTAAATGAACCAGTATTATTTTATCAGTTCTGTAAGGTCAATTTGGGTAACTTTGAATCATTTGGGTAACATTGACTGTGGTTTATTTTAGTTTCGCAAACTTTTATCAATTGTTTTGGTTTCATATGAAAAAATAATCGAAACTAGTTCAAATTCCCACTGTCAATGTTACCCAAATGATTCAAAGTTACCCAGGTTGACTGTATTAATACAACATTTGATTTAAATGAGAGAAACATTTTCATTCGTTAATGGTCATGTCTGACTCTACCTGTATATAACCGTGACCGTCATAGAGCCTATGTATAAGGTCAAACTCTATCACGATTATTTACTACATACGATTACACATCTTCAACAACTGCACGACTCTCAGGTACCTTAGTCTAGAAGACCTCTTTTATATTGCTGCTACCCTGGTAATCCCGTCATACGAATGTTATAAACTAGCCTTTGATTTGTGACTTAGGACAGAATTTTCATACAAACTTTCATCCCCTATTTTATCCTCTTGGGGGTAGAATTGATCAAAGTCCTTTCTTAGCAGGTGTCTACGTCATAACATATATCTGCATGGCAAAAGGCAGGTCGACGGTTCGTACCCGAGGCAACACACCAATGATTTTTCTAAGTTATGTGTGTATTAGAAATAATTATCACTTGTTCCAACGGTGAAGGAAAACATCGTGATGCAACCTTGCATGCCTGAGAGTTGTTTAGAACAGTTCTTGAACGTATGCAAAGTCCCCAACCCGCACTTGGCCAGCGTGGTGGAGTCAAGACCTAACCCCTCCCTCATTACGGGAGGAGACCCTTGCCCAGCAGTGAGACATAATTTTCTTTTAGTAATTATTTAGTTAATCATTTCATAAAATACTTTTGTCCCAAACATTTCAAATATAGTTCAAAATACACATATGACTTTGTATAACAATATTCTAACGGTAAAAAATTATAATCGAAATATATATCCGGGCAAAAACTAGGTCACTTTAAAACAAAGGGTTTTTATTGTCAAACATTTTAAAGGTAAGAGTACACGTAAAACTGTGTACTATACATTTAATTACGAAAAACCGTTACCTGTTGTATTGTCCGTCAAATGACAGTAAGGACAAAAGACTGAACTTGTGTTTACAGCCAACGTGGTCGCACTTGACAGATCTATAGGGACTTTTCAAACATATCTATACTAATGTTATAAAGAATAGAATATTTGACTGCCTCCGTGGCGCAGTGGTTTAGGTCGCCACGCCGATACCACTGCAACGGGAGGTCGTGGGTTCGATTCCCACACGGAGCAATTATTTGTGCGATCCACAAGTAATTGCTTCGGGTCTGGTTGTGCTTTGTGTCCGTTGTTTGTATGTTTGTAAAAGTCCCCGCGACACAAGAGCAATTCTTAGTGCGGGAGTTGTCTTTTAAAAAAGAAAAAGAAAAAAAAAAAAAGAAAGCTGAAGAGTTTCTTTAAACGCGCTAATCTGAGGAACTACTGGTCCGATTTGAAAAATTATTTCAGTGTTAGATAGTCCATTTATCGAGGCTATAGGCTATATATCATCACGCTTCGACCCAAAGGAGCAGAGTACCAGTAGGTAATTTTTTTTATCAAAACGGGGGAAACACCCATACTCTCTTATGTGACGCAAGCGAAGTTGCGCGGGTCAGCTAGTTAAGTAATAAAAGCGAGTTTGTTAATTCTAAAAACTATACGTAACCTGAGCTTTGAAGTTTCAAAGTTCAAGTTTGTTTATTTTTTTGTATTTATATTATAATACTAGCTGACCCGGCAAACGTTGTTTTGCCATATAAATAAAAACAAATGGTCACTTAGGGACATGAAAAATAGATGTTGGCCGATTCTCAGACCTACTCAATAAGCTCACAAAATTTCATGAGAATCGGTCAAGCCGTTTCGGAGGAGAATGGCAACGAAAACTGTGACGCGAGAATTTTATATAATAGATAAGTAAACATGCTTATACATACTTATACCTTATATAATTATATACCTAGGTCTACGACCTCAATTCCTAACTCCGGGCAATCTCTGACAAACTATAAATACAAAAATAAATCAAAAAAACTTTTTTGCAACCGGTGTGACCAACGAAATTCCAGGGCCAGGGCTTATAGGTTATTAGAAGAAAACTGCTAAACATTAGGTCTCGGGTTTGATTTGCCGGCCGGACAATACTATACAGACACTAGCTGACCCGGCAAACGTTGTTATACCATAAAAAATTTAAAAAAAAGTGTCACTTAGGGGCATGAAAAATAGATGTCTGCCGATTCTCAGACCTACTCAATAAGCTCACAAAGTTTCATGAGAATCGGTCAAGCCGTTTCGGAGGTAACGAAAACTGTGACATTTTATATAGATTTTCAAATTTATAATACAAAACTAGTAGCTCTTAGTTTGGTAACATGCCCGGTATATGGCACTCATTACTACATGGGGCTAACATAAGTTGTCGAAACATGAGTGTATTTCATACCTGCCTATACCTTCAGTTATAACAAGCGTGATATAAACACGAACACATGACACAAATCTGAACACAAATCTACAACAAGTATGTATTCAATAAAATATGCATAATTCAATATACATGAATGAATAGTTTCATTCAATAGTTAGCCCATAGCCAGTTGCGCTCACCGGTCGGTAAACGATCTGTGAGTTAAGCAACCGTTGGCGCGGTCATTCCATAGATGGGTGACCGCATAGTGGTATTTGAGCTGGGCGTCTTCGTGCTTCGGAGGGCGCGTAAAACGTCAGTCCTGGCTGTAAGTTGTCTACTAAGATAACAGTCGTTAAGCCACGTCAAAGGCCTTTCGGGCTTGAACAAGTTTGACACTAGGTTGACCACTAACCATAAGACAAACAAACAAACAAACATGCAATAGTACAATGAAATAGATCGGTGTTACTAGGAACTCATAAATGTGAAGGAATTGTGATATTCAGGTGGCTGAAGAGTTTGAATAAAGCCTTTTATATAGAAGGCAAGATTCATGGCTTTTAGATAACTGATGAATAAGTTATCCAGTAGATAAAATAAGACTGCCGTGGTGCAGTGGTTTAAGTCGCCACGCCGCTACCACTGCGTCGGGAGGTCGTGGGTTCGATTCCCACACGGAACAACTCTTTGTGCGATCCACAAATAGTTGTTTCGTGTCTGATTGTACTTTGTGTCCGTTGTTTGTATGTTTGTAAAAGTCTCCGCGACACAACGAGCAATTCTTAGTGCGAGAGTTGTCTTTAAGAAAAAAAAAAGCAATAGCTGTCCTTTTTTTTAATTTCTTTTTTCTTAAATAAGCGATATTTATTCAGACATCTTGAAACTGAAGTCATAATTTTCGCTCTACATTATAATTTCCATTAATATATTAAAAGTGGAATATGTATGTTACGTTTTTACGGCTACCAATTAACCACTGAGCCGATTTTGAGAATTTTGGTAAAAGAGCTAGTCTAAGATTAAGGATCATAATGCAAAATACTAATTTCATATACAAACATATTATTCTGTATTTATTAGTAATCTAATTTCCAATATAACTAAGTTTTATAAACCGAAAATCAGTATGCAGCGTTTTATCGCAAAAGTCCTATCAAAATCAGTACTATAGTTTACGAGTTATGTTCCAACAAAACGGTAACAATTTTATAGTACGCATAATATGATTACAAGTTATTTTATGTTCATTGAAAATTTCACGCTTTGTAAATACGATAAGAATATTTTTGTTTCATCGTATGGTTAGTGGTCAACCTAGTGTCAAAGTTGTTCAAGCCTAGCCTTTGACGTGGCTTAACGACTGTTATCTTAATTGACAACAACCGGGACCGACATTTAATATGCCCTTTGAATCACGGAGATACTCAGTTCAAATACCAATGTGCGGTCACCCATCTATAGAATGACTGCGGCACGGGTTGCTTAACTCACAAATCGTTAACTAACCGGTTAGCACAACATTAATTTAGTTTAATAATAATGTCTTTCCAGGCGATATTCAAAGATAGTTTCATTGAAACAAACTGTGTAGTAGTTAGTTTACAGTGTGTTGTGTACAATACACAGATACACTCTGTATTACATCACTCTCATAGCGCGTGTGACGAACATCACCCGCGAGAGCTCACACGAACATACACACGTGCTCTTTGAAGCACGGAAGCCTGTAACCTGAAACTTCAATATTTCAGGCAATTTTTTAGTTGAGTGACAGTCGCAACCTAGTGTCAAAGTTGTTCAAGCCGCCCGAAGGCCTTTGACATGACTTGACTACAACCAGGATTGACTTTTTACATGCCGAAGCACGGAAACACTCTTTTTAAATGCTACAAAGCGGCCTCTCATCTTATAGAGTGTTTTGTGATGTGCGTTGATAGATCACTATGTCAGTCAGCCACCTTTGAGTTTTAATAAATATAGATGTAAACGAAATCTAGGTTATAAACTATCTGTGTGCTTAATTTCATCAAAATTCGTTCAGTAATTTTCTCATGAAACAGTAACAAACATATCACTAGACTAACCCACGGTTTCTGAGGTACATTTAGCGGTAGTTTATCTATTCAATAGCGTTTTTTTTTTATAAGTTTAAACGCTATTGAATATATAAACTACCGCTAAATATACCTCAGAAACCGTGGTTTAGACTCGCAGAAACATAGAAGAGATCTTTAAGAAGTAGGTACGTATAACATGGGACAATTCAATGATTCATTTATACTAGAATGCGCTCGCTTCAATTGTTCGAATTGTCTACCAATTACTGATCTGTATTGTCGAAAATATTTACCCAACAATAGTAATGAATATGTGTTAAGTACCGCGTACATTACATATATGTAGGTGCAGTGATATTTGAACTGAGCGTCTCCTTACTTTTCTAAACTATGTTACTTGGAAAAGTCATTGGTGTGTGTGTTGCCTCGGGTTCGAACCTGCAACTACTTGCATGGGAGGTGTTATACCACTCGGCTATCACTGCTGCACACACATAATGTTTTTCGTAAATATGATTAACTGAAATAACGTCATCACTAATAGCCGCCATGACAGCTAGTGACGTGCCCAAATCATTCAACCATTCATTCACTAATGAATGAGTTCAAACAATATCATTCAGAAGTACGTCTTACAACATGATTTATGAACTATATTCTATGAACATACGAACACATTATGTTTATGAGAACATTGCCAATATATAATTAACTGCACGTTTGAGGTGCCTATAGTTGAGCTCACCGGTCGGTAAACGATCTGTGGGTTGAGCAAACCTTGGCGCGGTCATTCCATAGATGGGTGACCGCGTATTTGAACTGGACGTCTCCGTGCTTCGGAAGGCACGTAAAATGTCGGTCCCGGTTGTTGTCAATTAAGATAACAGTCGTTAAGTCACGTCAAAGGCCTTTCGGCTTGAACAACTTTGACACTAGGTTGACCACTAACCATACGATAAGAAGATAAAACGAAGGCCTAATACGGCTGAAATTGGCATGATAATAATGAAAGTTTTTACGAGCGCAGCCGCGTGGCACAGCTAGTTTATCTTAAGGCTTTGTTTACCATTTGTCAGATGTCCAAAAAATGTTGCCGAATATTTTCATCTAAAATAAAAGAAATGTACAAAAATATTTGATATTTGTTCGAGCAGTTCGTAAATAATATTGCTTTGTGCGACCACAAAGGAAAGAATACTGAAATCAATGTGGATTTCATTTTTACAAACATACAAATAAACTGCCTCTGTGGCACGGTCGGTAGTGTCCTACTGCTGGTCATGAGGATCCAGGTTCGATGGATCTTTTCTAATTTATATTGTTGTTTTTTATCGTATGGTTAGTGGTCAATCTAGTGTCAAAGTTGTTCAAGCCCGTAGGCCTTTGACGTGACTTAACGACTTTTATCTTATTGACAACAACCGGGACCGACTTTTGACGTGCTCTCCGAAGCACGAAGAAGCTCAGTTCAAATATCACCATATTGCCATATACCGGGCACGTTACCAAACTTTACTACTATTGAAAAATTATACTTTACTACTATAGAATATACTTAAAAATCATTTTTCCCGACTTGAGAATCAATCCCAAGACCCCCAGATCAGCAGTGAGTTACATTACCGACTGCGCCATAGAGGCAGTAAGTGTTTTTTTTTTTAAACAATCATAGAGTTAAGTAATGAACCATAGAGGCACAGTTTCCAAATGCTCTAGTTTAAATGAACCGCGCACAGGCGGCGTACAGTCAGCCTGTTAGAAAGTATCGATTTCAAGATATCGTTTTGTGAAAAAAAAATATTGGTGAAGCTTGAGCGGCTTTTTATTGTTATTTTTTCTGAGTTTTGAATGTGAAGATTCGATTCTCAGACAAATTGTTGGTTAAATGTAATTTTATGAATTTGTAATGTAAAGTGCTACTTTTCTTCAAGCAGTACTAGTAGTTATATGATTTATTTCATGGTAATTCGATTCCCAAGTTAAGTAAAATTTTCCTACAATTGATCTAATTGATAAATATGGAAAAGAGTTTGTTTTTAATCAACCATAAAATTATTTACGGCCTCAATGCTGAATTTATAAACATACAAATGCCATAGACAAACTCCAGTCAGAAAAAATAATTGAGTCACGAAATGCATTTGCGTCCTGAGACAATCAAACTCACGGCTTCCTTTGCAATAGTAATAGCATATAGCTCAATGCAACCACTGCGCTATGTATTATATAAATCGTTTTTCAACACGACTGACGGTATTCTGAAAGTAAATGTAATCTAGATTATATTATATCACAATAAAAAAATGAAAGGTAATTTTATAACAATCGAAAAACTATTACTTCAGAAAACCACTCATATCTCCAAAACCACTTAACTGTATTGGATCAAACTTGTATAAGGCTATGGCTTGAAAAATAACCTTTCATTCTGTATAAGTTTCATTAAAATATATTTAGTAGTTTTTGAGTTATTGACATACAAACAATTTAATTTTTCAAACTCATTGACCTCCAATGAAGCGGACCTACTTAGGTATTGTTAATGTCCGTATAGATAGTTTGTTAAAATTAATTGTGTTTATAACAATTAGATTACAGTTATGTTATTAAAATTACCAATAGTTAAATTAAAATAAAATGAAATAGAAAATTGAAAGATTGAAATACTTTCATCTCAACTAAATAAATTTAGCAATTTAGTTCACGGAATAGCATTATTCTGGGTTTTAGCTTATCCGGTAGAATTAAGAACTATTGCTGTTATACTATCTGGTAGATAAACTATCCGAGACTTATCTATAACTCAGGAAAACTGGCCCTTAGATTACAATATTTAATCTCGGTACCATCACTTCTGAAAAAGTATCAGTTAGTGCATCAAATTAAGTTTTGACATTTGTTTTCATACATTTATTGTAATTTTATCTATTGGGTAGGTTAACCGAGACTTCAATATAAGCTGTGAAACAGACTCCACACATAATTTCAATGCAAAAGTTTACGAAATTAGATGTATGTTTGTGACTTTTTCACGCAAATACTACTCAATAGATTTTGACGAAATTTGGTACACAGATAGTTTACAACCTAGTTTAACACATAAGATACTTTATTTCCCGGAAAATGCTTATATGCGGAAAAAATCGAGGGTAGAAATTAGTCTATACTAATATTATACAGAAGAAAAAAATGTATATAAGTGTATTTGCAACGAATTAGCTCAAAATACTGAACCGATTTAAAAAATTCTTTCACTATATGAATGCTACATTATTACTAATTCATTCATATACTTAGGCTATTTTAATTTCAAGAAAAACATAATGTCCGCCCGTGTGAAGTCCGAACAGCCGCTAGTTATATTATAAACTAGCTACCCGCGCAACTTTGCTTGCGTCACGTAAGAGAGAATGGGTCATAATTTTTCACGTTTTTGTAACATTTTTCGTTACTACTCCGCTCCTAATGGTCGTAGCGTGACGATATATAGCCTATAACCTACCTCGATAAATGGGCTATCTAACAGTGAAAGAATTTTTCAAATCGGGCCCGTAGTTCCTGAGATTAGCGCGTTCAAACAAACAAACTCTTCAGCTTTATAATATTAGTATAGATTAGATTAAAAACGACAAAAAGTCTTCAACCATGTCATAGTATTGCGTGACTCGTCTGAATTGAGAGAGACTCGTGACGGTATAACGGACTTTCAATTTGGCCTCTAACACAGTGCTAGTTTGAGCCCATAGCCAGTTGCGCTCACCGGTCGGTAAACGGTCTGTGAGTTAAGCAAACCTTGGCGCGGTCATTACATAGATGGGTGACCGCATAGTGGTATCTTAACTGCTGCTTCGGAGAGCATTTAAAAAGTCGGGTTACCTGGGTTACAACACGATACTAAGTAACACTGCTTGTCAGACTTTCAAGCTTCTGACTACTGTAATTTGAAAATGACAGCCGGGACCCACTATTTAACTAGCCTTCCTTCCTTTAACTTCCATCCTAACTATTTAACACGGAGAAACTCAATATGTATAAAATGGTCACCCATCCACAGAACAACCTCGGCAAGCGTAGCTTAACCTCAGAGATCGATCCGTGCGGCTGTTGTTAACTAAGCCACGAGCTCCACGAACTGATGTCTAATTAGTTAGAATTAATTAATAATCGTTTAAGTGACAATCAATATATTTTACACACAGTGATATGTAGTGGCTATAAAGATATATATTAATGATTCGATTCGATTTTAATTACTTATTAATTGAAATATGATTATAGGTGGTTGAATGTGTAGTTACAAAATGGAGTTCCCGGTTCGATTCTTGAGTAGTGACGTAGACCTATTGAGACAATGTTTCTTCTATAATAAACTAGTAGGTCCTTACGGCTTCGCTCATATACTTTAAGTATAATACTAGCTGACCCGCGCAACTTCGCTTGCGTCACATAAGAGTGAATGGGTCATAATTTTCGTTTGTAACATTTTTCGTTGCTACTCCGCTCGTAATGGTCGCAGCGTGATAATATAGCCATTATATAGCCTATAACCTTCCTCAAAAAATAGACTATCCAACAGTAAAATATTTTTTCAATTCACAACAGTAGTTCCTGAGATTAGCGCATTTAACCAAACAAACTCTACATTTTTATAGTATTAAGTATAGATTTTAAACATTCAGTGGTTGATTTTTGAAAAAATCTGAAGCATGTTTTTAATCTCTATTCTTCTTCTATCAGTATGCTAAATTTTATCAAAATCGGTTCAGCAATTTAGCTATAGCACTATAATAGATAGACAGTTGCTATAATAATATTAGTATGATTTTGTTTATAAAGATTTTAGTCACATGAGTAATGTTACATTGGCTATCAAATACGGAAGAGCTCCTATATTATCATGCTTTCCTGGTACTTTTAAGTACAACGTGAACATATCATATTTGTTTTGTATCAAGAAATATGATATTATTCCCATGCTCCTACTAATATACAAATAGCGAACTGTCTGTTTGTCACGCGTTTACTGCTAAACTACTGAGCAAAGTCAGCTTCTTCTTCTTATCGTATGGTTAGTGGTCTTTATTTGAATAATTCTTTCAGTGTTAGATAGCCCCAGTGTTGGGTCAATCAACTAATTTTTTCAATCAATTGATTAGTCATGACTAATTTAGTCATGAATTATTTAGTCATGATTGAATTAATCATGAGTAAAAATAATAATCATAATCATGATTAAATAAATTAGTCATCAATCATTTAATGATTAAATGACTGATGACTAATTTATTGTATTTTTGTATGATGATTAAACTAAAAAAAATAATTCAGGTGACATAATTTTAGTTTAATTGAACACATCTATAAAACTATAACTGATCACCACATTAAGTTGACTGAAAGAAGATAATTCCATTATTTATAAAATTTGATTTTCAAAACGCGTAGTTTTAAAAAGCAATTTAAATTATTTTAAACTAAATTAGCCCGAACTTATTTTTGCAAATGTGTACCTGTGTAAATTAAAAAAAAAATAACTGATTCTGTTGTAAAACTAGCTTTAATTAAAAACCTGTGATTAACAAATCAACAGTCATGGAACGTAGACTTGAAAAGCTTAGTTTTATTTAACTATTATTTTTAGTCATTAAAATTTTAGTCATGATTGAATAACTAACACTAACACTAATTAATCATCAATCACGACTCATGATTGAATTTTTTTAGTCATTATTCATTAGTCATGACTAAATAATTTAATCTTAATCATCAATCATCAATCAAACTAAATTTTGCCCAACACTGGATAGCCCATTTATTGAGAAAGGCTATAAGCTATACCTATATCATCACGCTACGACCAGTAGGAGCAGAGTACCAGTAAAAAATGTGACAAAAACGGGGAATAATTTTGACCCTTTCTCTCTTATGTGACGCAAGCGAAGTTGCGCGGGTATTTATAAAGCTCTTCGTATATCATGTACTCCTAGTACTTAAGAAAAATAAAATTGATTAATTTCTATACATTAATATGAAAAAATCTATATTTACGCAACCGGGCACCGACCTTGGGACTTCTCGGATCGCGTTACTTGTCAATTAACTATATAGCAAGGTTATTTTTTACAAACATACAAAAACATCACGCGCTATTCCCATGGGGACAGGCCGATATAATCTTTATATAACTTTTTCGCATATTTTTATAATTAAAATATATTTATGCTGGCTTTGCCTGCGACTTTGCCCGTATGAAGAATTTTCCCGGGGTAAAAAAATTATGTAACACATATATTATTTTCCTTCCAAAACCTTCCTTTATAAACCATTCTATCTATAAGTGTAAACTACATGCAAATCAGTACAACAGTTTTCGAGCTTTGTTGAAACCGACTTATGCAGCAAAAGACAAAATTTCACAATATGCAATATCTTAAAAATAGTAATACATAAGCAATCTAACTGTACTAGTGTAATTTGTATTCTATCTATTAGGTACCAAAAACTATATCAAAATCAGTTATGCCGTTTTCGAGATATTTTTAAACAAATTAAAAAATAAATAAATAAGGAAACTAATATTTATTCTCTCACTATCTTGTATCAGAAACCGTATCAAAACCAACTAAGCAGTTTTCGAGACTTTTACAAACAAATTAAAACAGTCTCTTACTACACTACTACACTTACTACACTATCATAATTTGCAATCTATCAATCACCAAAAACTGTATAAAAATCTGTTCAATTGTTTTCGAGATTAAACACTCTCGTAATTTGTAACCTATTCAATACCAAAAACTGTATCAAAATCTCTCCAGCAATTTTCGAGATTATGTCTCACAAAAAGACAGACATGGAACTATAACGTTTTTGTATTCCAAAAGTCAAAGTATGTATTGTGTGGTGCAAGCCGGGGCGCGCGCCCCTGCACCTGCGTGTTGCCGCGTCGTGCGCCGGCGCCGAGCGGCAACGTCGCAACGTCGCGTCGCCAGGTATCGGGTTCCTCTCCGTGCAACTCTACACACTTATGTGCTCCTGGTGTCTTATATTTATTGTTGAGTTAACTTTTGCTTGTGAGTTTGCTCGCGTGACAAAATTTCGCCAGGTAAAAAGTATTTTTAAATGCCCGGTTTATAAGGTATCTGTGTGCAAAATTTCATCAAAATTCGTTTAGTAGTTTTTGCGTGAAGAGATATCCCTATGTTATGTGTTATTTTAGGTTATAAACTATCTGTGTGCAAAATTTTATCAAAATCTGTTCAGTAGTTTTAGCGTGATTGAGTAACTAACATGAACACTTTTGCATTTCAGTCAGTATGATAAAACCATTTTACATTTGTGCATTATTTCATCAAAATCTGGTCAGTAATTTTAGCATGATTGAGTAGCTAACATACACAAATTAGCATTTGTAATAGTTAGTATGATAAAACCATTTTTCTTTATTGAAAATAGCAGCTTAGAATATAACCTATCACTTCACTAAATTATACTCAATTCAGTTCACTGGTTTTGGCATAAAAGGCGTTAAAACAAACACACATTTTGTACTTATAATAGCTAGTATTGCCTCCTGTGTTTGCCTCTATCTAAAGAAAGTACATTAAACTGATCCAATGAATAGTGCATTCTTTCTCTCAGAGAATGGTTATTGTTTAAAATTACGTCATGTCACATACCAAACGATTGTAATGAAAACAAAACTATGATTGTATCGTCCACTGGCTGACCCGCGCAACTTCGCTTGCGTCACATAAGAGAGAATGGGTCAAAATTTTCCCCGTTTTGTTACATTTTTTACTGGTACTCTGCTCTTATTGGTCGTAGCGTGATGATATATAGCCTGTAGCCTTCCTCAATAAATGGGCTATTTAACACTGAAAGAGTTTTTCAAATCGTACCAGTAGTTCCTGAGATTATAGCGCATTCAAACAAACAAACTCTTCAGCTTTATAATATTAGTACCTATTAGTATAGATATTATTCACTAGCTATTGACCGCGGTCTTGCCCGATACGAATAAGGTGCTTGACTTCCAGTCAAATCAGCTACTCTTTATGAAATGTCAAAAACTTTAGTATAGAAATATGACATAGTGACGTCACAGTGCCATATTTTCGTTGGTTTTTCATTTTTTGTACAACTCCCGCACTAAGAACAGCTCTTGTGTCGCGGGGACGTTTACAAACATACAAACAACGGACACAAATTACAACCACACACGAAACAATTATTTGGGGATCGCACAAATTGCTCGTGTGGGAATAGAACCCACGGCCTCCCGATAGTAGCGGCGTGGCGACCTAAACCACTGCGCCACGGTGGCAGATATAGATAATAATTAATAAGTATTATATTATAACCCTATTTTTTGCAGCCCCGTCGCGCACGGGTCAACTTTAAACCGAGTAAGGTCTATTGTCCAAAAACTGGTTACTTTATGAAAGAAAACTAGTTTGGACTCAACTTTGTATTAAATACTACTATATCATTATGTGTTTAACAGTTTAGGAGATAAAGTGTTACAGACAGATAAAATTACTTTGTATTTTGTAATACACTAGTTTTTTACTGTGGTTTCGTGTGTGGATAAAGAAGCGATTGTTGTTCTTCAAATTGTAATTCCTTGGCTATTATAATAAATATCGGAGTACTTAGGTATTAGATATAAGAAATACTTTTTTTCTTCTATAATGTTCACAACCAATGTGCTCACTTGCTGCCCATATTCTTATTATCACAAGCTAGTAGGTGCTCCCAACATACGGTATGATCAGAGACTAATAAATAACCTAGCTATATTCATTTTCCTTAATAATTGACGTTTAGTCTATATCGCTGATTGTTGGCAGCTCCTCGCACGATCAATTATTGTATCAACCACATTGCAAAACTTTTGGCGATTGAAAAGAGTGGCCGTGAGTTTCTCGCTAGCTCTTCTCATAAGGCTTTCTCTCTCACTTTCCGAGCTAGTGGTAGATTCAGTAATTGTAAGGACTATCATAAATGTCAATATTTGACCTAAATGAATAAATGATTTGATTTTGGTTTTACAGACGAATTGAGAAACTATATATTTTTCAAGTTGGTTACAAATTGGTTTAGTAGTTATAGTTGTTAAAGCATAACAAATAAAATTACTGTTGTATTAGTATTTTGTATGGATAATAATATTATGGGACTTTCCTGTTATGTAACCATGGCGACAGCAACTCGTAATAACTCCAATAAATCCCAATTAAACAACTAACAAGAAAGCTAATTAAATACAAAAATTAATAAGTAACTAACGGGAAAAAAACATCTAAACAAAGTTGTTTGTAGTAATTACAAAAAATCCAGTGTTGCCGAAATTAATTAACCCAGAAACGTAGCAAGGAAAAAAACGCAAAACAACGACAAACCCTTTCAAAACTTAAACAATGTATAAAAGGAGAAGTGGCCCGAGAGCGGTCCCCTGAGTGACGCCCAACAGGTATCTCCATCCCTGTCTCCCTTGCGGTATTTTTTTGATAATTTCCAATGTTAGAGCGAGAGGGGGATAGTATTAGGGTACTTTGGGTTGGAAACAGATGTTGATGACGTCAGCGGGCGCTGTCAGAGGTACGCTACCGTGTCAAAGGCTTGTGTCGGGTTGAGGATATGATTATTGCTTGTGGAGATAGCCGCGTTGTTATATTGATATGATCGTGTTTATGTTGTGAATACTCTTCAGATGTTTGTTCAGTATTGTTCAAATGGTTATCGAGCTGTGGTTTAAAGAGCCTTTATTCTGCTGTTATATCGTCTCGGGTTTCAGTTTTACTTGTTTTTCTTCACATTCCGTTTGTGTTGGATTAGATGTTGAGATATTGGGTGTCGCAGGGACTTATACAAACATACAAATAATTAGCATAAAATGTGACTAGGCTACTACGTGTGGCTCAAAAAAAAAAAAAATTATCTTGGCATTAGAACCAGCAACGTTCGCCTACTATGGTAACCTTCAACCACCGTATTGCAAAAGAATAGCTTTTTTCCTGGAATTTTGTCTATCACATTCACAAACTTCATTAAAATCAGCTTAGCCGTTTTGGCGTAAACATCAACTTTCACATGTAAAATACTTTTCGTTCTTCTTTCGGCTTGAACAACTTCGACACTAGGTTGACCACTAACCATACGATAGATAGATAGATAGATATAATACTAATAATTGTTAAAAATATCTATTTTCTATTTCAATGTCAATAAATAGTCTTAGATCAATATCATTTTGTATTCAGTCCGTCCCTCGGATCTTAGCGCGCGCGATCTAAATGTGTCAAGGTCGCTTCGATATACACTGCCGGTTCCGGTCCGTGCGCGCCGTCAAGTGTTGGACGATACCCAACGATGGATGCCGCGGTAATGTTTATGTTCTACTAATTATAGGGTGTAGTTTTGTTTATAATTTAGTTAACAGAATTTATTGGAAACTAGTTTTTGCCTGTGACTCTATTTGCGTGGATTGTACCTCTAGGTTCCCATTCCCGAAGAATTTCAGGAATAAAAACTATATTATATTCTTGCGTCGGGAGGTAGTGGGTTCAATTTCCACATGAAACAATTTTTTGTGTGATCCACAAATAATTGTTTCGGGTACGGTTGTGCTTTGTGTTCGTGTCTGTTATTTGTATGTTTGTAAAAGTCCCCGCGACACAAGAGCAATTCTTAGTGCGGGATTTGTTTAAAATCTCGTTTAAAAGAAAGATCTACAACTAAGGGCGGTTTGGCGACAAAGCAACCTAACCTAAAAACACTCAAAATTATGTATTTATATATTTAGACACATCACAAAAACTACTGAACAGAATTTCACAAAACTTACCGTAAAAAAGCCAATAAAATGCCCTACAAAATACAACAAATATCATCAAAATCGGTGCAATAAAACCTAAGATATATAACATTTTACGCAACGTATATTCTAATACTAGCTGACCCGCGCAACTTCGCTTGCGTCACACAGGAGACTCATAATTTTCCCCGTTTTTGTAACATTTTTCACTGGTACTCTGCTCATATTGGTCTTAGCGTGATGATATATAGCCTATAGCCTTCCTCGATAAATGGGCTATCTAACAGTGAACGAATTTTTCAAATCGGACCTAGTTCCTGAGAGTAGCGCGTTCAAACAAACAAACTCTTCAGCTTTATAATATTAGTATAGATAAAATTCTCGATCGGACATTCTGAGTTAAAGAATTTGTTCACACAGCTAAGTGTAAACAAATGGAGCGCAGAAAAAATGTAAACAAACTGGCATTTTTATAATTATTAACTGTTTTTATTAACTAGAATCTTATTGAGATTTGCAGCGTCCATAGCCAGTTGCGCTCACCGTAAAACGATTTGTGAGTTAAGCAACCCTTGGCGCGGTCATTTTACAGATGGGTGACCGCATAGTGTATTCGATTAGGCGTCTCCTTGCTACGGACGGCACGTAAAAAGTAGGTGTAGATATTTTTCGGGCTGAAAAATATCCTATGTGTTAGTCCAGGTTATAAGCTATCAGTGTACCAAATTTCATTAAAATCTATTCAGTAGTTTTTTAGTGAAGGAGTCACAAACATACATCCTCCCAAACTTTCGCATTTATAATATTAGTAGGATATTTCCTAGAATTCGTGTCCGGTAGTACTTTGCTTGAACTGGGAATTGAACCAAAGGCTTCTTAATCAGCAGTTGGATACATTATCATTTAATCTATACTATACTAATATTATAAAGCTGAAGAGTTTGTTTGTTTGAACGCGCTAATCTCGGGAACTACTGGTCCAATTTGAAAAATTCTTTCAGTGTTAGATAGCCCATTTATCGAGGAAGGCTGTAGGCTATATATCATCACGCTACGACCAAAAGGAGCAGAGTACCAGTGAAAAATGTTACAAAAACGGGGAAAATTATGATTTTCTTATGTGACGCAAGCGAAGTTGCGCGGGTCAGGTAGTTTAACTCTAAATCTCAATGCTTAAAGATACAATATACTCATGTAAGCTTATACCAAAGGCCATACGCTTGACCACATCAAATTGTAACTTTATAACATTAATTATACATTGCTGTATTGTTACTAAGACCACTAAGTACGACTCGTATAAAGCGAGCAATGTATAGCAAATGATTTTTACAATATTACAATTTTTTTTGTAAAGATGTTTGTTACTCTTTCACTCTAAAACTACTAAACAGATTTTAATTAAATTTGACATACAAATAGTTTATAACCTGGATTAACATACAGAATACTTTAAACACTGAAAAATCTGTCTTAACGGACAAAGTCGCGAGCATATACTAGTCAATGTTATAAAACTTTATTTTTAATACATTTGCTGTAAATCTAGCGGTTAAATTATCTAACACTTACCCAATACCTGTGAAACTGGCTTTAACAGTCTCTTTATCTTACGGATAGTATACCCGACACTTCATACTGAAACTTATCTTGAGTATAATTCTACCACCTTTTCACATTTCTGCACTCCCGGTACATAAGCCATGAGATTGTTCTATAAATATTTGATAAGCCGAATAAGCCGGCTTACACTACACGGCTTAAATAATAAATGTACCAATTCATTATTTCTAAGAATTAAATGAAAGTTATTCCTCATGAGATTTCGAAATAAATTGATTGAAATTGACACGTTAGATTGAACGCAGTGTAATTTTTTTCGAAATCGACAAATATCATCATAATTCAGTAAATTTTTACAAAAATTAAATAAATTATATACCAAAACCTTCCTTAAGAATCACTCTATCTATTAATGAAAAGTATACGAAAATCGATTCAGTAGTTTTTGAGTTAAACACACACAAACAAACAGGTATTTTTTAAAAATACCGTATTTGAAAAAATGCCTATTGCTATATACCGGGTATATTTTCGTGCTATTGACAATAATCCAACAGGGAATTGAACCTTGAACCTGCCACTAACACATAACACAGTACTTATTAATTCTCACGTATCAAAACAATAGGAATAATAAAAAACTCAGCAAAAACTCACCGAAGGTTACAAACTGTTTTAATTGTAGGAAGTTTACAACTCTTCGTAATTAATGCGAGCCTGGTACTTTGAGATCAAGTTAAGGTTATATTTGATGGTAAATTACTTTACGTAGTACGCGAATTGGATGGGTGACCGCTTGGTATGTGAACTATGTGATGGTAAGGAATTATTGTAAGGACGCGAATTAGATGGATGACCGCTTGGTCTTTGAACTTAGTGTTTAATTGCTTAGGAGGGCACGTAAAAAGAAGTTAGTTGCGCGTCTTCGTGCTTCGGAAGGCACGTAAAAAGTAGATCGCTGAGCGTCTACGTGCTTTAGAGGGCAACTAAAAAGTTAGTTGCTGAGCCTCTACGTGCTTCAGAGGGCACGTAAAAAGTTGGTCGTTGAGCGTATTCGTGCTTCGGAGGACACGTTTGAAGTCAGTTTCGGTTGTTAAGATAAAAGTCGTTAAGTTATGTCTTCGGGCGGCTTGAACAACTTTGACACTAGGTTGACCACTGACCATACGAAGAATGAAGTATAAATACCAATTAATTTATCTTTTATTGTTTCAGGTAATTAAAATGGAATATTTTTGGCTGAAAAAGTGTTCATACAATAACAAGAAATTTATGAAATGGGATTTTTCGTAAGTACAACATCTTTGAATAAAAGTAAGCGATTTTTTTATTTTATATATCAGTCTAGCCTTTCTTCCAACTATGTTGGAGTCAGCTTCCAGTCTCACCGGATGCAGCTGAATACCAGTATTGTACATGCAGCGATTGTCTATCGGACCTCCACAACACAGTTACCTGGGTTATAACACGATACTAAGTAACACTGCTTGTCAGACTCAAGCTTCTGACTACTGTTAATACGTCTTATCTAAAACTATTGTTTTATAAAATCGTGGGATTTTTACGTCATTGGTTAGAATACCTTTTATGCTATTCTTTCTTTCACGGCTAAACTGATGCACAGATTTTGATGAAATTTTCCATGGAAGTACTTGAAGAATCATATCAAATAAAGACCGATTGATTTTATTAAAAAAATCATGCCCTTGTCTTATGGTTAGTGGTCAACTTAGTGTCAAAGTTGTTCAAGCCCGAAAGCCCGAAAGGCCTTAGACGTGGCTTAACGACTGTTATCCTAATAGACAACAACCGGGACCGACTTTTTACATGCCATCCGAAGCACGGAGACGCCCAGCTCAAACACTACAATGCAGTCACCCATCTATGAAATAACCGCGCCAAAGGTTTGCTTAACCCATTAACCCACAGTTCGTTTTCCGACCGGTGAGCGCAACTGGCTATGGGCGCCAGTGGTTAAAATAGGGGATGTTTCATATACTTACAAAACAACATTTTATCAAATTCTTTTTAGCAATAAAAGTGTTTAAGAATATTAAAGAAAAACAAACTTTCCCATTCATAATATTAGTATAGATTTAGTTACTAACAAACCACAAACAACGCAGTATTGGCGCCTAATTTCTTACCGTAGACAGTAACCGTCTATGCTATTTTTTTAACAACCATAAATAATATTCTCCACGCCATTAACTTTACACTCTCACAACGTTTCGTTTTACGCTAACTACACTGTTTTTTATACTCATAACTTTTATTTCAAATGAAAAACACATTGCGTGAATATAATCGCTTTTTTTATTTGATTTGGTAAATTGTAATACATTTTTACTACGATTTCGTCTATATGAAAAGATTTCTCAGGGCTAAAGTACCCTACGTTACCTATGTGATGATACAGGTAATAAACTCTAAGATCTATTTGCAAAATTTCATCGAAATCGATTAAGTAGTTTTTTCGCGACGCTATAATAAACGTACACTCATCATCACAAACATTCACATGTTTTTTTAAAGACAACCCGCACTAATAATTGCTCTTGTGTCGCGGGGACTTTTACGAATATACAAGCAACGGACACAAAATACAACCAGACCAGAAACAACTATTTATGGATCGCACAAATAATTGTCTCGCGTGGGAATCGAACGACTTCCCGACGCAATGGTAGTGGCAAGGCGACCATAACCATTGCGAAACGGACGCCGTAAAAAATTGACACAAACTTCTTACTAAAGTATTAGTACTGTCTTCACCACTAAACATAACTATAAGATAGCTTATCAGACGAAATTTGAGGCGCCCGTAGCCAGTTGCGCTCACCGGTCGGTAAACGATCTGTGGGTTAAGCAACCGTTGGCGCGGTCATTCTATGGATGGGTGACCGCATAGTGGTATTTGAGCTGGGCGTCTCCGTGCTTCGGAGGGCACGTAAAAAGTCGGTCCCGGTTGTTGTCTACTAAGATAACAGTCGTTAAGCCACGTCAAAGGCCTTACGGGCGGCTTGAACAACTTTGACACTAGGTTGACCACTAACCATACGATATGAATGAATGAAGACGAAATTTTGCTGTCCATCTATCTAGCAGTTAGTTCATCTGTCACTTATAAACTGTGAAACTGGCTCTAAGACTCCCACGATGTAGTATAGTTTCCAAAGATATTTAGCACGTATTACATAATTTAATTATCATCTAATAACATAGTTTTGGTATAACAGCTGATCGAAACATACTAATTGACTTGTTACTATTACTACGAAACAAATCAGCTGTTCTCTATGAAACGTCAAAAATAACTTTTTTGAACGACTTTAAAAAGGCTGAGGGTCTCAATTTCTTTCTATTCATTTATTTATGTTTGATACAGATTTTCATGATTTTGTTTAGTTTGTAAGGCTATGCTTTTCGTTTGGCCTCATTTAATTAAACCCAGATTAAAAATTAAAGAGTAGTTTTCTTAGAAATCCTCAAGTATAAAGTAACTTTGTATAGAGCGATATTTTACTTTAATTATTTTTACCGACTTAAAAAAGGGAGGTTCATAATTTTACCGTATTTTCCTTAATTTGGCAATATATCAAAATAATATATTAACTATAGTTTATAAATGCTTATGTAATAAACATTTTAATATTTTTGATTTAATATAAATCAGGATATTATCTTTAACACGACGTGTCATAGACATCAACAATTTATGATATAGTTTTAAAACCGCGTCAATTTAAAAATAGAACGTTAGTTTTGGCGCGCTGTCATCTGTCATGGCGGCATAAAATATATGTCAGGGCTTTATCATGTTTTTGCGAACACAGTTTATATAAAAAACTTGTTAATAAATGTAATTTTGTGTAGAAAAATATTCGAATTAATTCGAAATCTGTTGAACAGAGATTTTCAAACGACTTTCTTAGATAGAGTGATTCATGAAAAAGTTTTCAATGTGTAATTTATTGAGATTTTTTGTAATGACCGAAATATGATGATATTTAATGAATAAATTTGGTTATGAGTTAGGATAGAACAATATCTTTCTTAACCCGTTATTGTCCCACTGCTGGGCAAGGGTTTCCTCCCACACGAAGGAGGGGTAAGGCCCATCACGGTGACCAAATGCGGGTTGTGGACTTTGCACACCCACAATAAAATTAAACAAATTTTAGGCACGCAAGGTTGCATCACTATGTTTTCCTTCACCGTTGGAACAAGTGATAATTAATTTTAACACACATAACTTGGGAAAGTCATTGGTGTGTTGCCTGAACCTGTGACCACTTACGTGGGAGGTACCGATCTAATAATGAATACTAACTTAAAGTCTTTTAAACCCTAAAGTCTTAAATTCACGTTTCACCATTAACAATGTTAGTCCCATGTAACAGGAGAGCCTATTGCCATATACTCCGGGTACCGATAGAGACGAACATAATTTTAAGTACTTAAAACACAGAGTTATTGTTTGACAGTAATGACAGTTAACGCTGAACAAATAAACCACAGATACAATATAATTGCGCTCGTTATTTGAATCGTAACCGGTTGTAATTGGTTATGGAGTGTTCACACTACATAAATAAATGTTTTACATTTAAATACTGTTTTTCATGTTAGGGAAAATATTAGAAACTAGCTGACCCTCGCAACTTCGCTTGCGTCACATAAGAGAGAAAGGGTCAGAATTTTCCACGTTTTTGTAACACTTTTTTACTGTTACTCTGCTCCTGTTGGTCGTAGTGTGATGATATAGGTAAAATATGCTTTTTTTCCACGAAAAATATTCTTAATATTATTTATATCTCTTAATATAACGAAGTTGCGCTAAGGCATATCCGCCATTAAAACAGTTGCCATGACAACGGAATTTTGTTTATTTAATGTCATTATAATATTGATTATTCGCGACTACGTTCGCCACCTGAATTTTCCCGGGAAATGCGTCATTTTCCCGGAGTAAAAAGTAGCCTATGTCCTTTCTCGGGTATCAAAATATCTCCATACCAAATTTCATGCAAATTGGTTCAGTAGTTTAGGCGTGATTGAGTAGCAGACAGACAGACAGACAGACAGACAGAGTTACTTTCGCATTTATAATATTAGTATGGATATTTTCAATAGCAGACCGGAGTTCGGATTGAAGTGCTTACCGAGACATGGAGGTTTACGACTTCAACTTCCTGACTCCGGACAATCTCGGAGAAATTCTACACAATAAACACTTTTTCTTGGCCCGACCCAGGATTCGAACCCGAAACAACATGCTTAACAGTCGAATACACAACAAATCGCGCCACAAAGACAGTCTAGTGTGCAGTATACGTTCAAAACGTCAAGCAATTACATCAAACAAGCATGACAGTATGGACTGATCGTTATAACTCGTTTCCCGCCAAATCTCTCAAGGTGAAGGTCGGCGGGTAGCGAACTACATAATACATACATACACACATACATACATATGTACATATGAGTTTTTATATCATACTAGCGAACTCGTGGCTTAGTTAACAACAACCGCGCGGAACAATCACTGAGGTTAAGCTACATTTGCCGAGGTTGTTCTGTGGATGGGTGACCATATTATACATTTCGAGTTTTTTCGTGTTGCGAAAAGGACGTTAAATAGTGAGTTCTGGTTGTCATTATCAAAGATCTTTGACAGTCGTTAACAGCAGTCAGAAGCTTGAAAGTGTGACGCACAGTGTTACTTAGTATCGTGTTATAACCCAGGTAACTGTGTTGTGGAGGTCCGATAGATAGTCGCTGCATGTACAATACTGGTATTCAGCTGCATCTGGTGAGACTGGAAGCTGACTACAACATAGTTGGAAGAAAGGCTTCGCTGGCTATTAATACACAATGTAAAAAGGCACATCTTTTATTATAATACGGTTATTTTCCACGTAAAATACCTCAAGCATTTTTATGTACAAAGTTTTCCTAAAAACTTAATGACTAATACATTACTCAAATTCCTTATTTCATTGTTCTTCGAAGAGTTAAAACTCTGACTCTTTCTTACACATACATTTGACTTATTTTTTGTCCCTTTTTCACATTAATGCAGTTCAGTATCCAAAAATGTCCGCCAATTTTCTGTGAAAACAAGTAAATTTTTAACATCGCTTTTCCGTGATTTTGTAAATCTTTCCTGACATGAAAAGTATATAATATTATTCAAAAATAATACAGCTTTTAATTGGTTAAAGAATATATAAATTCGGTTCAGTAGTTTCAGAGATTTTCAAGCAAAAGTAAAATTATAATGCCTGCAAAAATGCCAACATTTATAAAAATGGTTGTAAGTTCAGTTTTTTATTGGTTAAAGATATACATATAAAATCGGTTAAGTTGTTTGTCAAAGATTTTCAAGCAAAAATAAAATTGTAATGCCTGCAAAAATGCCAACATTTATAAAGATGTTTGTTAATTTGTCACTCTTTCACGTGAAAACTACTGAAGCTATTTTTATGATATTCAGTACACACATACCCTCTTATTCATAAACACACTATAAACCTATTTTAGTTAAAAAGCTACTACAATATGTTTTCTCTTTTCCATTTCGCTAAGGAGTGAAAGAAACAAAACACTTTATAAGCCTTTCATAACTTCATATATTTTTATGAATGAGACGGTACGAATTAGGATACTTTTTACCCCTGAAAATCTTTTCACACTCCTGAATTCACGGGCAAAAACTACCTAATATCTGAACTACTCTTGCACACTTAGAACCATTTTTACGATTTACACATAACTCTCGGATAACCTAACCAGTAGATAAAGTTACAGTATTAAACTCTCAAAATTCCCCAGTTAAGATAACCGGGACTTAGTAAGAGGTGGTGAAGCTACGTTTAATATCGTAGGCTCTGACGTAGATAACTTAATCAACGATCACCAGTTGAGCCTAAACCAATTAGTACCTAAATTGAATTTATAAGCGATACCGATAATCTAGCTAGTATAGAATCACGACTTAGTAGAGATTATTGTACATACAGCGACTGTCTATCGGACCTCCATAACACAGTTACCTGGGTTATAACACGATACTAAGTAACACTGCGCGTCACACTTTCAAGCTTCTGACTACTGGTAACCGTCAAATATCTTTGAAAATTACACATGGACCTACAACTTTTGTACAGCGACTTTTGAAAGGACTTCCCAGTATAAAAATCCTTTGTTCTAGTCTAGATTATAGAGTCTGAGAACTAAATTTCATTGAAATTTGTTTAGTACTTTTGGCATGACTGAAAAACACGGTTTTGATTCCCGTACAAATTTATATGGTCCCATGCAAAGGGCGAAAAATAGTCCCATATGAACTACGGGAGGGCCCTTTTGCCATAAACCGGGCACGTTATCAAACTCCGGGCTAAATACGAGAGGAATATTTAAGCATCCTTAAATGGAAAATCGACTTTTAGACCAAGAATATACCATCAAATATGTTCAAAACATAGCCTAACTTAGGAATCAAACCTGTGACTTCTCAACTAAATCATAAAAAATACTCAAATCACAGCAACAGACACTATTTTCGAAAAAAAACATCACCAAAAATGTCATAACTCGTTTAAAAAAATGTACTAGGCAACAATAAAAGCACAGAGGTAGAGTGTACAGGCTGTATCAGTGCAATCTCGCGACCTCGTCGACAATGAACTCTGGGGTCAACGGCCCGCCTCACGGCCGACCGGTACTGCTCCCGCGCGCGCTGCGCTCCTAGTACCAGCCAGGACATTGCTCGGATGAAAATTATATCATTTTATTATCCTTTAGGATAAGACCCGCACTTGGCCAGCGTGGTGGACTCAAGGCCTAACCCCTCCCCCTCGTTTGGGAGACCCTTGCCCTACAGTGGGGCAGTAATAAGTTAAAAAAAATCCTTTAAGTTTAGTTAAAAAATAACAACAACTATTAATAATGTTTGTCCCATGTAACTGCACGTATGGCTCAGTGGTTCAAGTGGTCACCTCGCCGCAATAACCGAAGCGCCGCTTGTGGTGGGTTCAAATCCCACCTGGGACGAATCTTTGTGTGATGAGCACGAGTATTTGTTCTGCGCCTGGATGTGAATGTATCTATATAAGTATGTATTTAGAAGTATATAAGTATGTTTATCAATTATTTGGTTACAGTACACGCTCTGCTTAGTTTGGAATCAAATGATCATATTGTGTGTGTTGTCCAATGATAATTATTGAGAATATTTCAACAATAATGAAAAGTCCTTAAGTACTTTGCCTGCATCGAGAATCAAATCTGAGATCTTGTAATTTGATGACCTTCGTGGCGCAGTAGTTAAGGTGGTCGCCACGCCACTACCATTGCGTCGGGAAGTTGTGGGTTCAATCCCAAACGGAATCATTATTTGTGCGATACATAAATAGTTGTTTCGTGTCTGCTTGTACTTTGTGTCCGTTGTTTGTATGTTTGTAAAAGTCCCCGCGACATGAGAGCAATTCTTAGTGCAGTAGTTGTCTTTAAAAAAGAGGAAAAATGTATTTACACTTCGCAAAGAGCTAGAGTACATAGAATAGTTACAATATTTTATCTATAAATAGCAAAAAGTTTCTTAACAATCGGGCCAGCAAAATAAGAGATACACCGATAATGTTTGTACCATTGTTGTATAACCTTCAACTTAAAATAACCTTTTGAGAATAATTTTATACTTAAGAAGTTAATAACTCTTTGTTAAATATGTTTTCCTGGTACCCAATATGAATAATAATGGTGAAATAAGCCTTTCGTGGTCGTCCCACGCGACCTACGCAACGCAACGCGATAGTACCTGTGTTTTTTTTTAACCCCCGACGCAAGAATCGGGAAGTCGTGGGTTCGATTCCCACACGGGACAATTATTTGTGCGATCCACAAATAATTATTTCGGGTCTGGTTGTGCTTTGTGTCCGTTGTTTGTATGTTTGTAAAAGTCCCCGCGACACAAGAGCAATTCTTAGTGCGGGTGTTGTCTTAAAACAAGAAAAAAGTGGTGTTATAAGTTTGACGTGTCTGTCTGTCTGTGGCATCATAACTCACGAATGGATGCAGGGATTTAAATTTAGTTCTTTATGTATTAAAGGATACTTATGTGCGAGTGTTCTTAGACATGTTTGATGAAAATCGGTTGAGCCGGTAAAAAGTTGTAGGGGGTGAAAATGAGGGGAGGAGAGGAAATTTACTCGGATGGGGTCTCAAATAGCTTCGTATGATGAGAAAGTTGGTGGTGGGAATATAAGAACGGCTTAACCTAACTAGCCAATAAAAAGTATGAAGAAAAAAATTGTATACCTAATCAGGGGTTCTTTAAATTTTTAATGTATAATAATTATAAAACATATTATTTTTCTGCTAATTTTGCAAATGGGTGCTTTTTGACACAAAAATTACTAGACACATTTTGATGATATGGCACCAAAAAAAATTAATAACCTAGATTGACATATAACATTAACTTTTGAGTTAAGTTTTGGGCCAAAAACAGGATCGAGAAATACTTAAACCAGGAATCGAATCCAAATATTCCTCACTCAGAAATAAGTCCCGAAACTGTACACAAAATGCAATATGGGAATCGAACCGGCACTACACACCCTCCACACGTGACATTAAACAATGCCCCGGGTACTAGGATAGCAGGAAGTATGAAGAGTTTATCTGAAGCAGGAAGCCTGCAACAATAGGTGAGAGGTGAATGACACCTGACATTGAAAATGTTATGTTCATTTTATAATACTACCTTCTGCACGTGATGTTGTCCGCGTAGCGAGACTTTTCACGGTAAAAAGTATCCTATATGTTAATACATATTTTAAACTGTATCTGTGCAAAATTTCATTTAAATCTGTCCAGTATTTTTGGCCTGAAAGAGTAACATAGAAATCATGAATTCAGATTCTATATTTATAATACTAGTTTCAGCGCGTGATTTTGTTCAGGTGAAATGATTTCTCTGGGGTAAAAAGTATATTTTATGTTAATCTATGTTTTAAACTATGTGCGTGCTAAATTTCATTAAAATCTGTTCAGTCGTTTTTGCGTGAAAGAGCAACAAACATCTATACTCACAAACTTTCGCATTACAATATAAATCTAAAAGACCAATAGTACTTTGCCCGACCTAGGCATTGAATCCTAGACCTTAAGATCAGCAGCTTGATACACCGACAACACAGAAGCAGTACAAACTAACACAGTGTATTAGTCTTCTTCTTCTTATCGTATGGTTAGTGGTCTACCTAGTGTCAAAGTTGTTCAAGCCCGAAGTACTTTGACGTGGCTTAACGACTGTTATCTTAATTGACAACAACCGGGACCGGCTTTTTACGTGCCCTCCGAAGCACGGAGACGCCCAGTTCAAATACCAGTATGCGGTCACCCATCTATGGAATGACCGCGCCAAGGTTTGCTTAACCCACAGATCGTTTACCGACCGGTGAGCGCAACTGGCTACGGGCGCCACAGTGTATTAGTAGCTAGCACGAACACAAGCGCAGCCACGTGAAAAAGAAAGTTCGTTCCGTTTCGATAGTAATCGATACATTAAGTGTTTCCTGTTTCCTTCCTTACATTGTACACTGTATAAGAGCTCTATCAAGTTAAGCTACACTTGCCGAGGTTTGAAATTGGATGGGTGACCATATTGTTACATACCGAGTGACACTGTATAGGAGCTAGTGACTAACAGCCGCGCGAATCTATCAGGTTAAGCTACACTTACCGAGGTTTGTAAGTGGATGGGTGACCATATTGTACATACCGAGTGACACTGTATAAGAGCTAGTGACTAACAGCCGCGCGAATCTATCAGGTTAAGCTACACTTGCCGAGGTTTGTAAGTGGATGGGTGACCATATTGTTACATATCGAGTTCCTCCGTGTTTCGGATGGCACGTGAAATTGTGGGTCCCGGCTGTCATTATCAAAGCTTTTTTGAGAGGCGTTATCCAGTAATCAGAAGCTTGAAAGTGTGACGCGCAGTGTTACTTAGTATCGTGTTATAACCCAGGTAACTGTGTTGTGGAGGTCCGATAGACAGTCGCTGCATGTACAATACTGGTATTCAGCTGCATCCGGTGAGACTGGAAGCTGACTCCAAAGTAGTCGAAAAAGGTTATCTGATCATCATTTATCAGGCAGTTAATTTCTGCCTGCCTATCACACTCTTACGACTAAATTATTGAAAAGATTTTGATGAAATTTTGTTGAGAAATAGTTAGAGAAATGAGATTTGATTAGCATAGACGAAAATTAGGTACGGATATTTTTTAAGTCTGCCTTCGACCAATACCGATGTAAGTAAATTTTATCGCTATTAAACTCCATTAAGCAATTTACTATTATGCTAAAATTTCCTAAATTTCACCCCTAATCCGACAAAATAAGGGTTCAAAGTACCTAATGTTAGTAATGTAACCTGAATTCTGACCACCAATATGGTCATTGACCATGACTTTCCAAATCTGTCTCTCCGAAAAGTACCAGGTTGTCATAAGTAACATAGAGGTGTACAGTACCGGTAGTAACGCATGCTCAATGGAGCGCGTTGTCGCGCGTCGTTGCGCCGCCGCACCCTGTTGCGTCACGACACGTCACACGATGTCGGTCACGGCGGCCAGTTTTATATAAACTGGCCAGCTGGAGTTTGTTTATAGTCTCGTACATGATACAGATATATCCATATTTAATATTATAAATGCGAAAGTTTGTGACTATGTATGTATGGATGTTTGTTACTCTTTCACGCAAACGCTGAACCGATTACGATGAAATTTGGTATGTAGACATGATGAAATTTGGTATGTGTATGAAGACAGAATAACACATAGGCTACTTTTTATCCTGGAGTTCCCGAGGGATCGGGATTTACAGGGTTTTCACGCGGACGAAATCGCAGGCGGAAGCTATATAGAAGAATAGTTTTATATAAAAGAACTAGCTGACCCGCGCAACTTCGCTTGCGTCACCTAAGAGAATGAGTCAAAATTTTCCCCGTTTTTGTAACATTTTTCGTTGCTACTCCGCTCCTAATGACCTTAGCGTGATGTTATATAGCCTATAGCCTTCCTCGATAAATAGGCTATCTAACACTGAAAGAATTTTTCAAATCGGACCAGTAGTTCCCGAGATTAGCGCGTTCAAACAAACAAACAAACAAACAAACTCTTCAGCTTTATAATATTAGTATAGATATGTGCTAATTAAAACTACCTTCGTTAGTTTCTATCTGTAGTTAATAGATGGCGTTGATTAAAACCCCCTGTGACGTCAGCAAGCGGTAATTTACGCCGCCAGAGGTCAATTAATTGAGAGAATTGCCAGCAAATAAAATTGGGGGTGTAATGTTGCCAGGTTTTGGACCTCAGCGTTGATTAGATTGTAATAAATGTCTTGGGTGGGACGAAAAAGGTTTTGCTGATTAAATATCAAATCGTTTTGGTTTAGAAACTTGCTGAGATGCGCGGTTTTTCTCGTATTTTATTTATGAGAAAACTTGTATGGTTGCAATAAAATTTATCTAACTTTGGACTCAGGGTGTTCAATTATTTTCATGTTACATTTCATCGAATTCGGTTCAGTAGTTTAGCCGAAAAAGTGTAACAAACAGACAGACGAATTTTCATATTTCTGTAAGTACTTTTTCTTTGTTGTTTATATTAGAATAGGTCACAAGCTCTGTTCTATAACCCTAGATGATACAGTGGGGGCCATATTCTGAAAATAATCTTAATTTCCACGCGAGTAAAGCCGTGCGATACAACTAGTGTTAGTATGTATTTGAAATAGTTATAACAGTGACCGCGCCGTTTAGCCTAGCTCTACAAGTCTAGACCTAAATAAGAGTACTAACTTTCACCGACCGGTTGCCTATAGGTACATACATACGTCTATGCGACAAATATTAGAAAACTATGCGTACATACTTATTGAGACTAAACTATATCATACTAGCTGACCCGCGCAACTTCGCTTGCGTCCAATAAGAGAGAATGGGTAAAATTTTTCCCCGTTTTTGTAACATTAATTACTGGTACTCTGCTCCTTTTGGTCGTAGCGTGATGATATATAACCTATGTCCTTTCTCGGGTATCAAAATCTCCATACCAAATTTCATGCAAATTGGTTCAGTAGTTTAGGCGTGATTGAGTAGCAGAGAGATAGACAGACAGACAGACAGAGTTACTTTCGCATTTATAATATTAGTATGGATATTTAAATATTTCCTCCGTGGCGCAGTGGTCTAGGTCACCACGACGCTACCATTGCGACGGGAGGTCGTGGGTACGATTCCCACACGGAACAATTATTTGTGCGATCCACAAATATTTGTTTCGGGTCTGGTTGTACTTTGAGTTTGTTTGTATGTTTGTAAAAGTCCCCGCGACACAAGAGCAATTCTTGCAACGGAGACAGACAGTTTTAAACTATCTGATTTCCAAATTTCATCAAAATCTATCAAGCAGTTTCTTCATAATTGAGTGACAAACATCCATATAATATTTCATCTACCAGGCGCATAGTAATGTGAGAAGTTGTCAAATAATTTCAATAAATAAATAAATATAGAAATATGAGTACAATTTGACACGAGATAGTGTGGCGGAAGCGAGCCCGGGACGACTCCGGGACGACATCCGATAGGGAAGCGCTGCAGTCCCGGGAAACGGGAAATTGATGCAATTTTTATCTGACGCCTAAAATTTACGTGTATTCGGGAATATTTTTCTGTGTGAATTATTTAGATGTTGATATTGAAATATGTATTTTCAAATATTGGTTTCAGTTTTTCTATATTCCAGGATTTTTTTATTCATAATTTTTAAAAGTTCATCTGTGAATTGATTGGCTCTGTGGCACGTTAGTAAAGCATCCGGCTGTAGATCATGAGGTCTCGAGTTCGATTCCTGAGTCAATTAGTACTATTGGTCTTTCATTTATCCAGCCACGAAAGCATAAACAAGTACCTTGTGTGTTAATAATCTAGGTTATAATCTATCCAGACTTTCCCCTTGTATACAAAAGAATATAAACTATTTATGTATCGAATTTCATCAAAATTTGTGTAGTAGTTTTTACGTTACACTCTAACATACGTACATACGTTCTCACAAATATAACATACATTTATAATATTACTAAAACAATATAATTAAGCCATAACGTCATATAAAAAAAGTCAATACGAAATCCCAAAATTCCTAGTTATCAATAATTTTATCACAATATCTATCCACAAAATTCGACACACACCTAAATCCCGTATTTTATCTATATCATAGAAGGTTCACCTCTATAATCCCGGCCTGATCCCGGGGTCGCCTCCCTAGCCGGCACTCGGTAATGAGGTACCGGTACACGGAAACCTCTCCCTCACTACCCTCACTATACATATAGAGCTATATGTTTATATTAATATGATGTTGTATTCTTAACTTTTAGCCTAAATATCTATTAGTTTTTGAGACGCCCATAGCCAGTTGCGCTCACCAGTCGGTAAACGATCTGTGGGTTAAGCAAACCTTGGCGCGGTCATTCCATAGATGGGTGACCGCATAGTGGCATTTGAACTGGGCGCCTCCGTGCTTCGAAGAGCACGTTAAAAGTCGGTCCCGGTTGTTGTTAATTAAGATAACTGTCGTTAAAGGCCTTCGGGCGGCTTGAACAACTTTGACACTAGGTTGACCACTAACCATACGATAAGAAGAAGAGGAAAAATTTCTATTAAATAGCGTATCTGATGGAATTTTAAGTGGCTTTTATATATTTGCCGTCAGATTATTTACCAGAACTCTATAGTAGTTCCAGACAAGATCAATGTATTATTGTACCAACTACATCATCTATGTAGTATGTATTTACAAGTATATAAATATGTCTATCTGTCACAGTAATCAGAAGCTTGAAAGTGTGACGCACAGTGTTACTTAGTATCGTGTTATAACCCAGGTAACTGTGTTGTGGAGGTCCGATAGACAGTCGCTGCATGTACAATACTGGTATTCAGCTGCATCCGGTATCACTGGAAGCTGACTACAACATAGTTGGAAGAAAGGTTAGACTGATATGTAGGTATAGACTGTGAAACTGGCCCAAAATACGACATAAACATATTTATACAGTATGTTAGTAAAGGTCTTATTTAATAGACCCTAGAGGCTTGTGAAATATGATAGAAGCGAGTAGTTTCTTCACGATATAATATTATGAATATCAAATAGTTTCAACGATTTATATGACTTTCAGAATAAACTAATATATAGAGAACACCTTTTTTTTTTGTATTTTATTAATCTAAATACATATAACTCAAAGGTGACTGACTGACATAGTGATCTATCAACGCACAGTACAAACCACTGGACGGATCGAGCTGACATTTGACATGCAGGTACATGTTATGACGTAGACATCCGCTAAGAAAGGATTTTGATCAATTCTACCCCTAAGGGGATAAAATAGGGGATGAAAGTTTGTATGAAAATTATGTCCTTAGTCACAAACCACGCGGACAAAAAATCCTTCTAATATTATAAATGCGAATGTTTGTGAGAATGTATGTATGTATGTATGTTTGTTGCTCTTTCACGCAAATACTACTTCACCGATTACGATGAAATATGGTATAATGGTAGCTGAAGACCCAGATTAACACATAGGCTACTTTTTATCTCGGAATTCCCGAGGGATCGGGATTTACAACGGCGGCCTCTATAGTATATAAAAATAGTATTAATCTCTGCCTAGCGCTTAGTAAATAAGTCGTAATATTATGTAGCAACTGATTGGACTACATAAATAGCTACGCTCTATTAGTTATAGAAACTTAACCACAAAAACCACCATGAAACGTTTATATAGAAAGTGTTATTATTACCTCATTTTACAAAACTATATTTTCATTAGTTTAGGCCTATAGCTTTCGCCGTATTTCTATAAAATCTACTAGATTTTTTAAGGTAAAAAAGTATAATATAAGTTATTTTAGGTTATAAACTATCTGTGTATCAAATTTCATTAAAATTTGTTCAGTAATTTTTGCGTGAAAGAGTAACATACATATTTTTTACAAAATTTCGTATTTATAATATTAGTTAATTAGATATTAATTTCGTATCCAAATTGGTTTAGCAGTTTTGGGGTGAATAAAGGAGAAAGATACACATATAAAATAACATATAACACGTTTGTGGTTAATTAGTTAGTGATATTAGTATCTTTACGTGGGTCGTAGATTCGATTCCTATACGAAACAAAATATTATCCTCTTAAATATAAATACGAAAGTTTCTTAGAATGTATGTATGTTTGTTACTCTTTCACGCAAAAACTACTGAATAGATTTTCATGAAATTTTGTACACAAATAGTTTATAAACTAAATATCATAAATAAATACAAAAAACTAATTAAATATTTATTTAGTAGTACAAAATTAGTACTTCAATAAGTGAAAAGTACCAGGCGGGCAGTGGTGCGAGGAGCTGTTCCGATTGTCGAGTTCATTATACAAAGAGCAGTGGTGATGCAGGTCAACTGCGCCGCTCGGTGCACAGCCGGCGATGGATTGCGCGCTACCTACTTTATACCAAATTGCTGATTGCTGGATAGGGCTGGCGAGAGCAAAATAATAAAAACATTTGTTTAATCATGTTATACTAAAAATCTTTTTGTAAGTTGTACAATTTGTGTAGGCAGAGGTGTATTTGTTAGACTTGTTACTTATTAAACAAGGTCACGCCATATTATATTTAACTGCTGTTGCAAATGTTAAAAAAATATGCAAAAAAATATATAGAAAACATATAAAATTACTTTAGTCTACTGCGGAATCAAAATTAGATTCTCGAAATAATTAATTGTCGTAACTAGTAAATGATATTATTATGCAATATTTTTGCACACAAAAAACATCCAAAATTATTAATCACCTTTTAAAAAAAACGACACTAGAAAATATCCCGATTATGAAGAAAATTATTACTACGTGCCAGCCCTACAATAGTGATGTCAAGTGTTGAAAAACTCGGATATTTTTTGCGGATAATATCCGCAGCGCTCCGCTTTAATATTGCAATATTGTAATTTTGTACAAAACTTTCCTTTTAAATCGCTTTTTTACACAAATCTATACTAATATTATGAAAGCTTTGGTTTAGGTCGCCACGCTACCATTGCCGTCGGGAGGATGTGAGAGATCCACAAATAATTGTTTCAGGTCTGGTTGTACTTTGCATCCGCTGTTTGCATGTTTCTATATGTCCTGACACAAGAGCAATTCTTTTTGCGGCAGTTACGAAAAAACCTTTGACACTAGATTCACCACTAACCATACGGAAACTGAAGTATAAATACTAATAAATGTATTTCTTGTTGTTTCAGGTAATTGAAATCAAATTCCGGCTGAAATTGTGTTTTGAAAACACATAGGTTTATTGCTGCATCACCTTGCATTAGTATTTAAGTAAGTAATAGTTATTTTTTGATTAGACCTCAGACCTCGTAATTTGCGATACATAACAAATATTCAAACTAATTAAGAATTTTCTACTTTTTTTTAGTCGGCTAAACTCTCAATAACTCTTTACCCAACCCGGTAATGGAACCTTATACCTCGTGGTTTATACCACACAAAAAAATCTGACTATTTAAGAACCTCATTTTTTAAGTCGGCTAAGCCCACTAAAACATTTTGCTTAACCTGGGAATAGTGGTATTTGAACTTCAAACCTCCTAATCAAGTCTTATATACTACTACACATAGTTAAATACATACTTCATGAAATTTTTCCTGAAAAACTACAACGCACGTATTTTTTGCAAAGTTTCAGTAATCCTACATAATACGGAATAAAACTGATGTCTTTAGAGTATTACGAATGAAATTATATGAAAAAAAACACTAAATTTATCTCGCCAATGAAATATGTAAACATGCGTTTTTTTTCACTATTCATTTGTATACTTATAACAAAGTTGAGAAATTATTTGTCTGTATGTCATAAAAAAGATGAAAGTTTTTCTCATTTTGAAAGTAAAAATATATTTGCATTAAGAATATTGAACTCAAGACTTTTTTTATTAACAAAATATATGTCTTTGGAGTATCAAATAAAGCTAGATTATACCCGCGGCATCGCTCGCCTGTTTGTTTTTACTTATTTTTTCTTAAGTTCAGTCAAATAATATCTAAAACTAGCTGACCCGTGCAACTTCGCTTGCGTCACATAAGAGAGAATGCGTCATAATTTTCC
Organism: Anticarsia gemmatalis; assembly: GCF_050436995.1. Lineage (NCBI taxonomy): Eukaryota > Metazoa > Arthropoda > Insecta > Lepidoptera > Erebidae > Anticarsia > Anticarsia gemmatalis. Next base: position 5,484,600 of record NC_134773.1, on the reverse strand, counting down.
CCGTTTTTGTAACATTTCTCGTTGCTATTCCGCTTCTATTGGTCGTAGCGTGAAATTTTTCAAATCGGATCAGTAGTTCCTGAGATTAGCGCGTTCAAACAAACAAACAAACTCGTCAGCTTTATAATATTAGTATAGATGTAGCTATTTTCGTTTAAATATGTAAAGAAATAAACATATTACTATATTTACAATATTTATTTGTAATTTTTTGTCACACTAGCCGTCCCATACCGATACCCTAAGCGATAAAAATCTCTTAAAACCAGAGAGCAGTTTTTAAGACGAACCCATATAATCAAACTAATTATAGCTATACAAATGAACACAGCCAAATATTATTATTACATTAATTTCTATAAATGATTCATATTTTTCTAAATGGTTATCGAACCCACCACACTACGCAATTTTAAGAAACACTAAAAAATCATACTTCATCAATAAATTGCATTTAAAAATGCAACCATCACCGCAGTACTAACCAGCATAGCTTTTTATAAAACATGCCTGAGCGAAATTAAAAAGAGCTTTCTTAATTCACTTCGCTATAATAAATATATCACTTTTACAATGTTATATACTAACTAGTACATAGAAAAATATACATACATAGATCACATCGGTCTCTGAGGTTAAGCAACGCTTGCCGAGGTTGTTCTGGGGATGGGTGACCGTCTTATACATATCGAGTTCCTCCGTGTTTCAGAAGGCACGTTAAATTGTGGGTCCCGGTTGTCATTTTCGAAGATCTTGGCAGTCGTTAACAGTAGTCAGAAACTTGAAAGTCTGACAAGTAGTGTTACTTAGTATCGTGTTATAACCCAGGTAACTGTGTTGTGGAGGTCCGATAGACAGTCGCTGCATGTACAATACTGGTATTCAGCTGCATCCGGTGAGACTGGAAGCTGATTCCAATATAGTTGGAAGAAAAACTAGGCTCAAAAAAACTACTGAAGGGATTTGTATAAAATTTTGCACATAGGTGATTTATAATATAGACTAACATATAGGATACTTTTTACCCCGGAAAATGTTTCCACGCAGACAAAATCGCGGGCAGGAACTAACGTATAAATATAGTACACTTATAGAAACTGTGACGTGCGTCTGAAGACGCTCATTTCAGTAGCGTTGTGCCAAAGATCTAATCAAAGAGATCACGTTTGACATAATCTAAATAATTCACTAACACACACACAAACACACATATTGCACACACACAACTGCGTCTATATAGCACACACACACACACACACACACTCTGTCTCACAGTCACTTGTGACTGCCTCTGTGGCGCGGTTGGTAGTGTATGCGACTGCCGTGCACGAGGCCTTGGGTTCGAATCCTACGTCAGGCCTAAAAGTCTTTTCTGAGATTTTCTGTTAAGAATTTTTCAAAGATTGCGCGGATTTAGGAAGTCATAGTAAGTCATAGACCTCCGTGCCTCGGAGAGCACGTAAAGCCGTCGGTCCTGCGCCTGACCTCTCATTGGTCGTGTCGGTTATCCGTCCCACCAGACTATGAGAGTGATGGAATAGATAGTGTACCTGTGTATTGTGCACACACTTGGACACTAAACTAGTCCCAAAAATTAAGGGATATAAAAAAAGAATCCAAATTTTTGGGTGATTTTCAACAAGCTGTAACTCCGAGGAAAATGGTCGTACAGAAAAAATAAAAAAAGCAAACTGTAGCTCCAAGTGTCTAGTTTTTAGATATGACCATGAAAATTTTTTGTCATGGCCAGGTCTGGAGAAATCCTACGAAAACTATCAAAAAAAATTTTTTCCAAATTTTTTCCCTCCTAAAAAAAGGTCCACGGGCTTCAAAATTTTTTTTTTGGTTCTTTCGTTCTAAAGTTCTTTTAGAAAATTTAATCCTCTTTAATTTGCCGTATTCAAAAAGCCTGTACGACGATTTGCCACGGAGTTATCGTCAATCAAAGCAAAAAAGTTATTTTTGACTTTGATATTCAATAACTCCGGAAATAATGATTGTACAGGAAATCAAAGCAGGGTTTTGAAAACTGCACAATATTCCCTATAAGAAAATGTAAACATCTTTGAAGAAAAAAATTTTTTTTGAATTGAAACCTCGGACTGAAAAAAAGACAAAAATTCGCGAAATTAAGGATATTTGGATAACTTGGTATAACTTTGGATAAAATGGATGAACGAAGGATATCGTCGGTAATTTTTCAACCTCAAAGTGTCCCCTAAAATCCTTCAAAAATTCAAAGCGCTGCGATTTTTTTTTCATTGTGCCCCTAAGCTTCAAATTCTTTGTTGTTGCAAAAATCACCATTGTGAGCAATTTTGTGATTTTTATTCATTTTTTTATAATAAAATAATTTTTTCCTCTCTAAAATCTTTATTTTTTCGATTAAAAAGCAAATCGCGTGCCTATGCTCACTCCACGACATCGTCGAGCCCGATTGGCTTATGTGCATGACCATCACGATTGGGGTCGTAGACAGTGGACCAGCGTCTTATGGACTGACGAATCTCGATTTTGACTTCATGGCAGCGATAGACGATCTCTCGTTTTGCGATTTGCTTTTTAATCGAAAAAATAAAGATTTTAGAGAGAAAAAAAAATTTTATTACAAAAATGAATAAAAACCACAAAATTGCTCACAATGGTGATTTTTGCAATAACAAAGAATTTGAAGCTTCGGGGCACAATGAAAAAAAAATCGCAGCGCTTTGAATTTTTGAAGGATTTTAGGGGACACTTTGAGGTTGAAAAATTACCGACGATATCCTTCGTTCATCCATTTTATCCAAAGTTATACCAAGTTATCCAAATATCCTTAATTTCGCGAATTTTTGTCTTTTTTTCAGTCCGAGGTTTCAATTCAAAAAAAATTTTTTTCTTCAAAGATGTTTACATTTTCTTATAGGGAATATTGTGCAGTTTTCAAAACCCTGCTTTGATTTCCTGTACAATCATTATTTCCGGAGTTATTGAATATCAAAGTCAAAAATAACTTTTTTGCTTTGATTGACGATAACTCCGTGGCAAATCGTCGTACAGGCTTTTTGAATACGGCAAATTAAAGAGGATTAAATTTTCTAAAAGAACTTTAGAACGAAAGAATCAAAAAAAAATTTTTGAAGCCCGTGGACCTTTTTTTAGGAGGGAAAAAATTTGGAAAAATTTTTTTTTGGTAGTTTTCGTAGGATTTCTCCAGACCTGGCCATGACAAAAAATTTTCATGGTCATATCTAAAAACTAGACACTTGGAACTACAGTTTGCTTTTTTTATTTTTTCTGTACGACCATTTTCCTCGGAGTTACAGCTTGTTGAAAATCACCCAAAAATTTGGATTCTTTTTTTATATCCCTTAATTTTTGGGACTAGTGTATAAACAAAGTCCTGCACAGATGGCCAGTTTCAATGAAACTGACCATCGTAGCCGGATATCGGCTAGGAGAACATTATTATTTCCACACACAAATATTGCACACACAACTGCGTCTATACTAGGACTAGCGGCACGCCCCGGCTTTTCCTGGCTTAGAGAGTTATTTTTGCTTATCCTACTAATATTATAAATGCAAAAGTTTGTCAGGGTGTATGTCTGTTTGTAAGTCTTTCATAAAAAACTAATAGATGAGTTTAAATGAAATTCGGTTTGCTAATAGCTTACAATCTGGATTAACCCATAGGGTACTTTTTACCCCGGAAAATCTTCACGCGGACGAACCTTTCTTCCAACTATGTTGTAGTCAGCTTCTACTCTCACCGGATGCAGCTGAATACCAGTATTGTACATGCAGCGACTGTCTATCGGACCTCCACAACACAGTTACCTGGGTTATAACACGATACTAAGTAACACTGCTTGTTAGACTTTCAAGCTTCTGACTACTGTTAACTGTGAAAGATCTATAATAATATATAACATCTATTTATATTAAATTCAAGGCCATTTGCAAATCAAAACGCAAGTCCATTGCTTTTATTACACATCATTCATCAAATTGAAAACTTCCAACATTTGGCTAGATTGAACGCATTACATATTTCATAATCATACGAAATATATGTCCATCCCTTTCGCACTTATGACAAATTGCATAAGCGTGATAAAGACGCAATTTAAAAGATGTATTGTGCAATATATGTCTGTCTCGCTCTTTCGTTGGTGTTTGAGTGATGAGTGAGTGAGAGGGCAGACACGTGCGCGCGCGGTTATTAATAGCTGGAAAGATCAATGATCTATAAAATTGATGTTGTTTTATTGTAGTGATGGGGTGTTGCGGATATTCGGATACGGTTCGGATATTTGAAGGTAATGGAAAGTTTTTAAGACATAAGGCCGGTTTTATCTTAATTGTCGCGGGTTTGATTCTCAAACAAAAAGAACAGATTATTTAGTGCAAATAATATGATAATAA